>NC_091447.1:29024973-29324973 GCF_964237555.1 Oryctolagus cuniculus | reverse complement strand
ACAAGGGACACAGTACCCAATCAGCTTTGGGGGGTGCTGGCCCTCAGTTGGGGGAGAGGTTGCTCTGCTTCCTGGGGGGTATCATGGGAGAGTAACTGAACACAGAGTCTAGAAGAGAATCTTGACATCCTCAAAGGGGAAGGGCTCTTGGAAAACATTGAAATGAAACAGCCTTGTAAAGCCTGGGGAAGTGAGTGGGTCCTGGAGAAGTTAACAAGTTGACCTAAAATAAAAGTGAACCATTGAAAGCAGAATGCGGGCATTCTGACTCCCTAGTCTTGGAGTGTTTCTGTTCTTCCACATTGCAGGGACATGTGAGATAACTGATGGGAAAATCAAGTTTGGGAGGCAATGGGGAATCCTGCAACCCTCAGTGACCAACAAGGATGCATGTCACCTCAAAGCCCGACGACCTTGACAGAGTCAATGTCTGGGCCATGCATGCTGTGAAGGACCCACTTATACTTCGTCATCTACAGAGTCTGTGCACCCTCCCTTATGCTACAGAGCGGAGGGTAAAGAGAATGAAAAGAGCAGTCACAATGGTAGTGGTGACCACTTATTAACCATTTCCTCGAGGTGACACAGCGAGTATGTTAAAAGCCTATCTCTGAAGTCCTGCACTGGACTTTCAGTCTTATCATCCTACATTCTTCCCAAGGTGCTTTGGAAAGTTCTTGACTCTCTGTGCCTTGGTTTACTCTTCTGTAAGATCAGAGTGTTTTGGGGATGAAGTGTGTCTGTACCTAGAGTGTAAAACATAATGCTTGGTGTGTTACATGTGTTTGTTTCCTCCTATCATTCTCAGAATGGCTCACAAAGACAAGTCATATTGATCATGTATCTCACAGAAAGACCCCGAGGTTTGGGCATGTGATTTGTCCATGGTCCTCTCATGGGAGTTTGAAGCCAGGTCTGCTGACCTCTGACCTGTGATGCTTCCCTGTTGCCCTGGAGGGGAAAGACAGGGATAAATAACCAAGGTCTACAGTGGGACACCCCAAGTGCTCTGCAGTACATGGTTATGGGACCTTTCTGAAAAATTATTGTTTTAACTATGACAGTGATAAAACTCCCGTTTTTGAAAAATACTGAGATCTTATCTTGACTTGGTTCTGACACTGAATTCCAGCTTTGGTGAGTCTGGAATGGGATGGTGAAATTTTGTTTTCTCTTTGATGGGGTTTACCATAGCAGCAAAAATAAATCCTTATGGCCTGTGAGTGTATGACTTTCACCATCTGTTGCTCTATTTTACCATATAAGCAATACATGGAAGAACACAACACAAGCTCCTGCTTTGCACCAAGAACTCAACACAAAGCCTGAGCAGACTATGTTCCAATAGACTCAAGTGGTAGGGGCTCCCAAGCAGAAGATATACCAAACAACCAAGTCCTGCCACCAAGGCAACCAAGGGTTGCCTCAAAGTCCAAAAGAGGAGCCATTTGTGTGTGTGTGTATGTTGGGGGGTAGATTTCCTGGGTTACAAGGAGCTGATGAAGAAAGGAGAAGCGAGTGGAGTGAGCGTTTGGGGCATCAGTTAAGATGCCATTTAGGACACCTGCATCCCATAGCAGAGTGCCAGGTTTGAGTCTCAGCTCCTCTGCTTCCAATCTGGCTTTCTGCTAATGCGTATTCTAGGAGGCATCACATGATGACTCAAATACTCGGGTCCCTTTTGCCCAATTGGAAGACCTGGACTGAGTCTTAGGCTTCAACCTGGCCCATCCCCAGCTGTTGGGGGCTTTTGAGGAGTGAATCGATGGATGAGAGATCTCTCTCTCCATCTTTGTCCCTATTTTTGTCTCTCTGCCTTTCAAATACAATGAAATAAATTTTTAAAAGAACAAAAGAATATATGATCAATTAAAAGGAAATGCTTGCATGTGACTGTCCACTGTGTCAAGGCTACGCTGTACCATCTGTGTCTGTCAGGGGCCTCTGTCACCTTGAGAGAATCAAGGCCTTCTTCTTGTTTCCTGAAACTAACACACTCTCATATGGGGAGCACTTGTCTAGGAAAAGTCAATAGCACATAGAAATGAGATGATCCATATACTCAGAGCAACCAGAACGGTGCCTGACACCACGTGGACGCTCCAGACACAAGAGCTTGAAATTCTTCTCCTGCCCTGGGCTAGTACTTCTCAACTCCATCACACCCAGGCCTATGGTTTCCTACAATATTTAATAATATTCCCTTACTAGCCTGAATTGAAACAGTATACTCTACCCATGCACATACTTTCTCAAAAAATCAAAATAGTCCTTCAACTATAACATAAAGGAGAAATGAAGATAACTTATGATAAAATAATATTTCCACCTGTAAATGCGAGGGCATGCCTATACTCAAAGACAGAGTGAAGTCATTGGATATTTGTACTTATCGGTAGAATTCCATGAGGATTATAGTTACTAGAATTCTTCAGGGACATGGGATTCACAATTTAAACACCATGAGCAATGTTAGAATTTCAGACTTTCTTAAAGCAATCTGGTGGCAAACTTGAGCACAACGAAGTTCAGCCCACCCTTATCAATTGTGGCAGCATTCCTGGAAAACTCAACATGTATCATCCCTGTACAAAAAGATATTTGGATTTGCATGTAAAATAGTTCCAAGGTTCTCAGCTCAAATCATCCAAAAGATGTTTCCATGAACATGAATGTCTGGCAGTGCACGTGAGAGTCGCACTGGATCAGGGCGATGCTTCACTGTGCAAGGCTGGCCCGTGAGTCAGCTCCTCGGGCCCTCACCTATTATTCTATGGAATGCAAAGTGACAAAGGAGCTTTTATAAACCCCGATGCTGAGAGTGCCTGTGGACGCCTGTGCTTCAGCAACTTCCCAACAGTTCCATCTATGCTTTAACAACCCACTGAAAGTCATCAGCACCTTTCGCCTCCATACTTGATGTGCTTCCATTCTCTTGCCAGTGTAAGCCATCACCCTGACAGGCTTTGTATGATTGGCCCGAAAGTACGAACACTCATAAAGATAACATCAGGCAGATCTAAACGGGCACCAATTAGTGTCCCGCTACTGAAACTCTAGCTCGGGTGGGTGCCGAATGGGCAATGTGATTTCATTTTATCTACTTTCCATTATCTTTGATGGACTTTACAGCAGTAACAAAATCACAGTCGCGCCGGGCACGTGACTCCGTGACTTTCACACTCTGTAGCCGCATCTCGGTATGCAGACAACACATAAAAGCATGGCACATTATCTCAGAAGCCGGAATTGAGAACGTCACCAAGAGCTAATGCTTCCCTGGCATTAGTAAATTTTAAAGAAAAGCTCAACATTGCTGCAGGGCATCCCTTATGATTATCTTCTTAGAACTGTATCTATGAAACACATGAAATTGAAATCTGTTCTCTGTGTATTAATATTTTTTGAAAAAGAACTGTTAAAGTCCCTGAAAGAGTAAATTAAAAAATACAAAATGTCCAACAGTGATTTAAAAAAAAAAGTACTTGATTTTACAGGTAGAGGAATTTATCCCTGCAGTTAATTCGGCTTCTTACCATTTTAGTACAGTAAATATAGATAATAGGCTACTTTTAAGCATACAGAGTCTCCCCAAAGAAAAGTTTAACCACTATCCTACACCACTTCCTTAAACACCCAAACTCTGGCTTCCAAGTGCCTAAATATGAACTCCCTAACCCATAAGTTGCATTTCATTTGACAACTTACTTTTTCTCAGAAGTGACTTGGTTTTGTCACTTGTAAATGGGGATACAGTGGTAGAATTATGTGTCCCTTGCAAATTCAACTGTTGAAACTTACTTAATCTGAGAGTATGAAGAAGCAAGTCCTTTAAGGGGTGATGCAGGTCTAGGGGTGGAGTAGGGACCTGGAAGAGACTGAAGGAAGCACCCAGTCTCTTCAGCCCTTCCTTCCCTCCCATGGGTAAGCACACAGCCACAGGCATCGACCCCAAAGCAGAGAAGGAAGTCACAGGCAAACCAGACACTGAGTCTGCTGGGGACTCAGTCTTTGCCAGGTGCTGAATCTGTCAGCATCTTACTCTTGGATATCCCAGACCTCAGAACTGTGAGAAATAAAAGAGTCAAAGGGATCACATAAACAAGACTAGTGTCTGCTAATACTAACTGTTAGAATAAAAAAGGGAGAGAACGATCCAACATGGGAAGCGGGATACACAGCAGACTCATAGAATGGCAGATGTCCTAAATAGCTCTCTGGCACTCAGAATCAGCCCTTAAGGCATTTGGATCTGGCTGAAGAGCCCATGAGAGTATTTTAGGCAAGGAAAGCCAAGACACTCTGGGGGGAAAAAAAAACTAAATGAAAGATCTCTGCGAGTGAGATCCCAGTGGAAAGAACGGGGCCATCAAAGAAGGAGGTACCTTTCTCTGAAGGGAGGAGAGAACTTCCACTTTGACTATGACCCTGTCAGAATAAGATCGAAGTCGGCGGACTCAAAAGACTTCCATAACCTTGGCAACTCATGGCTGGAGCCTAGGGAGATTACTGACGCCATATACAAGAGTGTCAAATTGTTAAGTCAACAACAGGAGTCACTGTGTACTTACTCCTCATGTGGGATCTGTCCTTAATGTGTTGTCCAATGTGAAGTAATGCTATAACTAGTACTGAAATAGTATTTCACACTTTATGTTTCTGTGTGGGTGCAAACTGATGAAATCTTTACTTAATATATACTAAATTGATCTTCTGTATATAAAGATAATTGAAAATGAATCTTGATGTGAATGGAATGGGAGAGGGAGCAGGAGATGGGAGGGGTGCGAGTGGGAGGGAAGTTATGGGGGGTGGAGCCATTGTAATCCATAAACTGTACTTTGGAAATTTATATTTACTAAATAAAAGTTAAAAAACAGGATCAACCTCAGTAACCCTTTCCAGACAAAGGACTTGGGCACAGGAAACCTTTCTACTAGAGATAAATTACATATTGAAAAAGTCTGAGATTAGGAGTGTTTTGACTTTGAACTGTCACGAGTTGAGATGTGGAATTCTCTGCTTGTGGTGTCATGTCAGTGCTCAGAAAACTTGGAATTTTTGAGCAATTTAGGCTTTCAGATTTTTTTATGAGGGATGCTCAACTTGTACTCCACCCTTGTGGTGCAAAATGATGTTGATCATGACCTTGAATCCTGATCTCTCATCAGATCTCTGTTGCCAGGAATATCTTCCAACTTCAAATATGAATGTCTTTCTTGGACACTTTTAAGCATGAAGACTTCATTAAACTCTCCCGTAGATTTGGGAAAGGGAACTCAGCTGAAGAGTCAAAGGCAAACCCAGCTGGATTTCAGTCTCTGAAAAGGGAACCTCCCTTTCCAGGGAAGTGAGAAAACCTATACTTCCCAGGAGAAGGCACACCAGCCTCTCTCTTCCCATTATTCCCTACTCTGTTAGCAATTAGAGAAGCCACAGGCTTTGACTGTGAAGGGTTAAATGGACTTTAACTGATAAGGGAGAATTCTTCCTGGAAACTCCTTGGAGACACATGTAATTAATTTGATCTTCTTCAGTCATTAACTCAGACGCATAGTGAGTCGTCTGCACACTGCTCTATTAATTCGCGCAAGATCACTTCCTGGGATTCATTTAGTTAAGCAGCACTGTTGGATTACATTTTAAAACCCTTAAAACTGGTTGTAATTGATGTCTGTTTATAGAAGCTTACTTTAATGGAGTCAACGCAAGATGGAAGTCCCGCTAGCCGGCCTGAGATGCTGGCTTCCAGCATAATGCTCTGAATCTGGAAGTACAGTGCTGAATTAAAAAACACTACCTATTAAAATAAATTATGATTAAAACACATTATCACTTCAATCTTGAGTTTGGGTTCTAAGCATGGATTATTATGATTCTAACAATACAAATAATTTATTGGAAACTGTTCTTCTTGAAACATACATGTGAACAAGTGTGAAACTATGTACTTGACTTTTGAGTGAACTAAATGTAAGTAATAATAGTGTGGGTTAGAGTTTATGGAGAAAACCCTTGGACTTGGGGTTCTTGAAGCACTGGCTTTGTTCCTGAAGGAAGGAAGGCTGGAGGTCAGTAGTACCCCTGGAGACCTCGCCAGTGCTGGCCTGGCTCCCCAAATTCTGGACAGGTAGGGCTGCTTCTGCATAGGTGGGGGGCAAGGCCAGCAGTTTAAATGCCCGACCCCAGGTCTGGAGCCGACCCCACAGGCCTGCCTGTACTATCCTGCACACTCAGAACCAGGGGGTCCCAGAATTTGTACTAGGCTGGAGGGGCAGGCGAGGGCAAATCAAAAATTGCCTGTGGTCCACAAACTGACCTTTGTGTGCATTTCTCCAGGCTGACATTTTTCCACCTGGCCACACTCTCCCTTTCCTTCAGAGTTCAGCTGAGGGCCTAACCACCCTCTCTGACCACACCTGTCAGTAACCACACTTCTTTACTGTTGCAGAGATAGTCACAAGTTGTCCACTTAACTTTGGCTATCTTCTGGGACTTATTCTTTAAAATGATTATTTAAGGTCTGCAGAGAGTATGTATATTAGTCACCTACACACACACAGTCACTCATCTTTGGGCACAGGTATACATACACATTAGTTGGCCCCCTGTGTCTGAAGGCTCCCAGATTTACCTAACTGTGGGTCAAAAGTATTTTTAAAAATTGTGCCTGTCTGATCACATACAGACTTTTTTGCTTGTCAAAACTCCCTAAAAAGTACAGTGTAATAATTACCTACACAGTATTTATTGTAACAAGTAATTTAGAGATGGTTTCAAGTATATGGAAGGATGTGTGCAAATTATATGCAAATGCTGTGCTGTTTTACATAGGGGACTTGAGCACCCATAGATGTGGGTATTGGAGGGGAGTCCTGGAACCAACTCCCCGCCCCCCTTGATACGTAGGGATGAATGCATGTGTGTTTATATATGTATATGCATGTACACACATGTGTTATAGATATAGTCTGAGCATCCAGATTAACTGTTGAGCCTAATATTTGTTGACTCATTCATTCAACATTTACTCAACACAAACAGGTGGTAGGCACAGAGCTGTGGGCTTATACCACAAGAGGGGGACCAATGTATAAATAACACAAGGCCTCACCGGTAGGTCCCTCAGCTGTGGCCAGGTGGCATGGCAGAATCAGAGGTGAACATAGTTTCCACACAACCTGGGCTCCTCACCCCATGTAAAACCATACAGTTGGGTGGTAATCTTGTAGGCTACAAGCCCATTTCTTGTGGTCAATGAGGTTTTCTCAAATCTTTACTGTAACCCAGGAATTGAATTTCATTTTTAAAAATATTACATGAAAGGCAGAGCAACAGAGAGGGAGAGACAAAGAAAGAGAAGGGGGTTGGGCATGGGAATCTTTCTCCATTGATTCACTCTACAAATGGCCACAATAGCCTGGGCTGATCCAGATCAAAGCCAGGAGCCTGGAACTCCATTAAGGTCACCTAAATGGGTGGCAGGGACCCAAGCACCTAACCCACTGCACCTCAATGCCAACTCCAAAATACATTTGTTTATTTAAATTGAAAAGATACCAGAAAACATTTGCCTTAATGTCATGATATATTGGAAGGGATACTACTTTCCTGTTTAATACTCTTCTGAATTTTTTGCACTTAAAATTGTGCATACATGTGTTTATAATAATAAAAAGCACACAAAAAAAGGTCTCTAAAATATGGCCTGAATTTCTGGGGACAGCATGTGGCTTCACAACAAGAGAAACAAATTGCCACAATCATCTCCAACGTGATCTCATATCAGATGAGCCAAACACTGTACCTTAGGAAACCCATAGAAACAACTTGTCTGTTTTCAGTCACATAAAAGTGACGGGAAATGGTGATTTTCAGAGCAATAGCACTCTTGCTGTCAGAAAAGAAGAGAAAGGGAGTGGGGTCCTATTCACAGAAACTGTACCAGGTAATTTTGTTAAGTATATGTTATAGTTTCCAATGCATTTCATACTTATATAAAAAAGTCTGACTCCATGATTCATGTAGGCTGAAAAAAATGCAACTATGCTATAAGTAAAATATATACCACAAGATTTGAAAGGAAAGTTTTTTTTTTTTTTGATATGAGAATTCTGTACATTTCAAGGCTGATAACTTACAAGTTTTCCCAGTGTGGTGTTGATCAGAATATTATTATGCTTTCCTTAAATATTAAACAAATACACCTAGTCATTTGTCAAAGGAAGGGGCGCCTAATTGCTCTGCGCAGCTGGATGGTAACTGTGTGCGTTAGTGTTTGTGGAATGAGAGTTGAACAGCAATGCAGTGCATATTCCATCCGTGAAGTTTTACTGGTCTCAAGGTACAATTGGGGAAAAGAAAACAAATCTAAACTTGGACCCTAACAAGTCTCTGCTGGGACTTGAACTTGAGAACCTCCAGTTGCTGCAACTGTGGGTACAGAGCACTAAAGAAGTTCAGGGGCCATACCAAACCTAGACTTGACCACTGGCAGTTGAGTCTTCTTGTGACTGCCCACAGAGACCTCAGAGCAACCCTGTTTTCATGTGGCAAACAGAAATCACCAGAGCCAGTGTTTTCAGCTTAATTATGCAAGGCACACAGCTTACATATGGCTATAATCTCATTGAAGATCAAGATTTTTAGCCTTTACAGGTCTCCCCAAACTGGCACCATTGAATGACTTTTCCTTTTTTCATCCCAGACCCCTTTCCCAGCATTCTTCCACCCTTTTGCATTGCTTTCCACAGCAGCCCACCGGCCAACACATCTCAGGCAGGTGTTGGGGACACAATGGGTTAAGCTGCCACTTGGGTTGACAGTATCAATATGGAGTGCCTGGTTCAAGTCTGTGCTACTCTGTGCTTCCAATACAGCTCTCTGCTAATGTGCGCCTGGGATGCAGCAGGTGATGGTCCACGTACTTGGTTCTGCCACCCACGTAGGACACCTGGATGGAGTTCCTGGCTCCTGGCTTTTGTGTGTCTGTCTCTGGCTGGTGTGGGCATTTGGGGAGGGAACCAGCAGATGAAAGATCTCTCTGTCTCTGTCTCTCACCCACTCTCTCCAGCACTCTTCCTTTCAAATAAGTAAATCAATCTAAAAAAAAAAAAACAAAACAACAACAACAAAAAAAAACAAAACACAACTCAAGCTCTCCTCGCATCCTGATTCCCACAAGGCCTAAAGTCAAGATGACAGAAAATATTGGATGGGTTTTAGATTTACTGGCTCATTTCCCTTACATTCACCCTGACTTCTCAAAGACATAAGTACTAGTGAATTTTCTGGCTAGGCCGATCTGCATAAATATGATAAAAACACAAACTCATTTGACTGAACAACACAGTAAGAAACAAATCACAGAACGATAGTAATGGAAAGGGCCTGGGGGAGTGCGAGCTCCATTCTGCTGTTTGTTAGTGGAGGAATGATGGGGTGGAGTAGCATGGTCATGTTCAAGTTCAAATCCAGTATCTGTTACTTACTGGCTGTGAGGTCTGGAACAGTTTACCCAAGCAGTCTGGGCCTCAATTTCATCAGCTCTAAAATGGGGTTAATAGCAGCCCTGGCCAAGGATGGTGGGGATATCAGTGAGATGCTTTAGGGGAGCTGATGAGAACAATGCCACAGAGAAGTGAGGACCAGAAGATCTGGCTCTTCAGGATACACAGGTGGGAAGCTAGTTCCAAGCAACTCGAAGCACGCACATTATAGCTTGGCCACTGGAAGGTAAGTGATGTAAGGCATTAGCAGAGAAAGTGGGAGGAAAGAACTAACATTTCTGGAGATGGCTTGGGCTGGGAGAAGAGCTATAGAAGTGGTAGAGAATCCCAGGGTGGCTTCTCTGGGTCCTGGTCATATGCACCAGTCATATGCAGTGAGTGGTCACACAGCCTTTGTCTGAATCAGTCTGTTGTTGGCAGGAGACAGATTTGTTCCACGGGTGGTGTGTGCATTGTGTGTGTGTGTATGTGTGCATGCACACATTTGCCATGTATTTCTGGCATGTGTGGTTATCTGTGTGTATGTGTATTTGTGTATGGTGTGTTATGTTTGCTATGTGTGTGTTGGGTGTATGTAGTATGCACATGATGGCTGCAACACATGACATACAAATATATGGGGTTTATGTGATGAATGTGGCATTTGGTGTGTATGTGCCTGTGCAGCATGTGTGCAAGTGTGAGTGTGGCGAATGTGCTGTGTGTGGCATGTGTGTGGTATATGTGGCATGTGCATGGTGTATGTGCCATGTGCGTGGTGTGTGTGGCATGTGCGTGGTGTGTGTGGCATGTGCGTGGTGTGTCTGGTATGCACATGGCATGCATGTGGTATGGTATGTGAGCACACACACCTACCTGAGGGCAGCAGTGGTGCTCCTGATGGGGCAGCTGGGTTTCTACGCTCCACATGGTCTACAGCCGAGCTGGGAGCTGGGGCAGGGAAGCAAGCTGAGGGAGCAGAGGAGGTTGTAGAGGAGCCAGAGGAGAGGTGGACACGTTTAGTACACACAGACTTTGTGTCCCCACGGCCTGCAAACATGGAACAACCCCAGAAGATCTGTGCTGCTCCTGCACAGTCCTAGAGGGGACGTTGGCCCCTGAGCTTTCAGGCAGGGCACTTGGCTGTCCTCGCACGCAGCAGGTCTGCCTCTGCCTGCTGACACCTGTCTCAGCTGCCTCATCACTCCCGGCCATGGCCCCACGGGCACTGTGTTTTCTCCCCTCCTCTAGGGCAAGTTGTGACGGTGTGCATTTCAGGATGTTCTCTTGCTGAGATTTGGGAAACTTCTCACCAGTATTATTTCTGAATAAAGATGGGCTGAAAACAGCTGTCCACCGTTTTATTCCACCGTTTTATATTTCTTTTTCTCAATAGAGGACAACATTGAGACTGGAAAGCAAAAATCAGCTGCAGCTGAAGTTCACGGACTGTATTGTTGCAAGGCACAGCCGGGTTTCTATCAATCTATAGCCTTTAAATGTCTTTGCTTAATGCGGCTTCTAGATAATCATCCAACTTTTGATAGAGTGATTACCAGGTAATGCTATCAAATAACAATCATGATTAAACAAGTTACATGAGCCCTCAGGCCCTGAAGCAATTTCTGTGAAGAATGAGTTTGTCCTTCAAATGACATAATAAGAAAAAAATTAGATGCAATTCACCAGAACGGTATGTTATACTGGGAGAAGGGTGATATGTTTACTCATTCCTAACAGTTACAAATGGCCTGCAATTAGCTTGCTTTCTCTTCAGCTTCCTGCCTCCTGTTTACCTTTCGCATTCTTCACCAGGTGAAATGAGGAAAGATGGTGACTTCCTGTCCACCTGGACCACTTTAGAACATCACAAATCCTACTACCCCCATCCCACCCCACTGCACAACAGCCCCCTGGTCTTTCGCGAACCATCTAAGGATACACAAAGCAACCAGAAAACAGTTTCTGCCGATTGATGACTTGTACACCAGGGATGTCAAAAAAGCTGCTAAACATAATTTGAGGCCAGAAAGAAGAGAGCAATTCACAATTGTGCTAGCACACTACAGGCTGTCCTAAAATGATCTTCATGGAAAGAAAACACAGGAAAAATGTAAGCCAACTGATTTATTATCTACAGGATCTAGGCATTAGATTCTTAAAAGGTGAAACTGAGGCTCCTGCCTGCTATCAAGAGAATAGAACGATGGGAAGTATAAGGAAAAGCTGATATGCGAAAATTGCTGGATAAGTTAGAGAATAAAGATATTGTGAAATTGCTAATTGTTTTCATCTACACCCAGTAACTGTGCTCAAAAAATAAGAGATCTGCCACTTGCAAATCTCTCAGAGTACAGTGCAGTGAAATTGCCTCTGAGTGTTTTTTTTCCTATTTTGAGAAAACAAATAGAAAAATAAAGGTATATAATTATTGTTTCCATCGTGTGTTACAATCATAAGCAAATCATCTATGTGGTATCATCTGGAAGTTAATTCCACCACCCAGGGATATGAGAGCTGAGAATTTGTGAAGTTCTTACGTATGCTTAGCTTCAATTTATACCGCATTTTTTCTCTCCAGCAAATCTGGCATCAGTATGAAATGGGTGGAAACAGTAGTGGACCTAATAATTTAGTTTCAAAATTGTGGATATAAATAGTATTAAGCACTGATGCTTTCTTTGAAGAATTCTTTGTTGCTTTTCCATAAAAGTTATAGATGTCTGAAAGCTTTGATATGCATGAAAACATATCTATGGGAAAGAATAAAAATAGAACAAGCGTGGGGGTGCAGTGCACATATAAATTTCTCATGGGCACCCGCCTCGTAGGCTCAAGAGCTTCAGGAGCGTGGGTTCTCCCAGAGGAAATCGTGATGCTGTATGTGATTTTTATTCAAATGCATAAATATTGCCTTTTTATTGTTGGTGTTTTTGACTTGGGGTTGCAGCTGAATGCCCTAGTCTAAGCCCATTTCTCTCCCCATCTTAGTTTTGCTCTAAGTAGTCATCCTCCCAAAGCTGGCTAGGTTGCATGGAACATGAGCTCATGCCTTTCATATCCATTTGGGGCTGGCTTGTGGGCACATAATCTTGGGAAGAGGTCATGTAGGGAGGTTAAAGGAGGTTGGGTTCAGTTTTTGTTACTGGATAGTACATAACGATTTTCAGACGAGCAACAGAAAATAGAGAAAACAACAGGGTTTGGGCTCAGTAGTGCAGCAGATTGTCACTGCTTGAGATACCTGCATCCCTTATTGAATGCCTGGTTTGAATCCTGACCCTTCTACTTACAATCCAACTTCCTGTTTATGTGCCTGGGAGGCAGAAGATGATGGCTCAAGTGTTTGAGACACTGCTACTCATGTGGGAGAACTGGATAGAGTTCCTAGCTCCTGGCTTCAGCTTGGTCTAGCCTAACTGCTCTTGTGGGCACTTGGAGAGTAAACCAGCAGGTAGAAGAATTCTTTTTCTTTCTCTAAGTCTACCTTTCAAATAGATGAAAATAAAGTAAAATAAAACTTTTTTTAAAAAAATGAAACCTATAGCAACTTAGAATTTCATGGTTTCTAGCATAGTAAATTATTTGATATTCCGACCAGGCTTTACAATGGCTAAATACTCTCTAGGTTTCTCAGAACTTCAGTTATTCCTATTTCCTGAAACACAGGTTAGCTCCCAAAGTGGTCAGATGTTTGTTAGTCACAATGTAGAAGGGAGACAGTCTCAAGGTCTCTGCCCTTACTCTCGCTTGGGTACCTGTGGTTCCCTTGTTATCCATGCTAAATTTCCCAAAATACAAATACATGTGGTCGGTGGGCCCAGCTTGGCTTCTCCTTCACTTGATGGGAGCTCCTCATAGGAGAGCAGGTAAACTATCAGATGTTTATTGGCCACAATAATAGACTCTCATGGGGTGAACTCATTGGCTATTTGCTCTGTAACAAATTACCACACACTTTGCAACATATACACACATTCCTTCTCCTACTTCCTGCAAGTCAAACTTCCAGTCTTCTTGGATGCTCCAAGCACAAACCCATTTCTGTGTGTTTTCCTGCTGCTAGCTGCCCACATTCCTTGGCTCATGGCCTCCTGCCTCCTTCCTCAATACCAGCCATGACTGCTTAAGGCTTTCTCACTGCATCACTTGGAATTGCTTCCACCATCACTTGCCTTTCTTTAACTTGGACTTCTTCCTCTCTCATCTGCTTTTAAGGACCATAGTGATTGCATTGGATCCAAATAATCCTGGAAAATCTCCCTATTTTAAAGTTAGCAGATTAGCATCTTCATTCCACTTGAAACCATAATGTGCCTTTTCCTATAACAGTGTATTCATAGGATATGGACCTCTTTGGAGCAAAGAGCTGGACATGAAATATGTTCTACTCTGATCTTCCTAATGCATTCCCTTGCCTTAAAGATTAGTAACTTCTCTCTTTTCCTTTAGCTTATGACATGTGATACCAATATCCAGGTTTTCTCTCTCTCACTCGGTGGCCTTAGAGCATGTTGTTCTTTAGCTTCCATCGGATTCCAGGCCTCTTGTACCAAGTATAGTCATGCATTCCTTAACTACTTGCATCCATTCTGAGAAATGCATTCTTAAGCAATTTCATCATTGTGCCAACATACCAAAGTATACATACGCAAGCTAAAATGGCCATGACAGCATTGAATGACTTAATCTTAGGGGGCCACTGTCACATAAATGGTCCATCATTGGCCAAAACATTATTATGTGATACATTACTGTGCATATTGAAGGCCTACTGTGTGCAAGGCCAGGTACTTTATGAAGAAGTAGCTAAGCACACTGAGCACTCCATATACAGAGTCACTCCAGGTCTCCCACACTAGTGGCAGGGACCCAACTATTTGAGCCATCACATCCTGATAGCAAGGGCACATTAGCTAGAAGCTGAGATTGGGAGCTGGGGCTTGAACCCAGGCACTCTGCCATGGGAAGTCAGGGTCTCAGCTACACTAGACTCTCATGCCAAATGCCCACCCCACCCCCCCCCCAAGGACTTTTAATTTTGTTCTTGTATGGAGTAATCTATTCATTCAGCAAACGTGAGCTGTCGGCTGAAAGGCAGAAAGATGTCATTGCTCTCCTGAAGGAGCCCACAGCCTGAAGTTGGAGAAAGAGATGCTGTTGTTCAGGGGCTGGAAGAGACAGAGCTGTGAACAGAAACTTCCTAAAATGAAGTCATCCAGGATCTCCCTTCAGCTTGGACAGCCAGGCCCGAGTCTCTGCTTGCCTTGGTCTGCTACAGTCACTTCTGCAGTTAGATAGGTAACCAACTAATGATGATTTATTTGCCAGTTGCTTAATCCCAACCACGCATTTAGCAGATTTAATTTTTTTAAAAAACTTAAAACATTCACACTTCCCCAAGCAGTTTACATTCTGTTTCATTTCCCAAATATATTAAAACTGGAGTCATTTATTATTAATTCCCCAGACATTTAGTGACCCATCAAGTAAGTGTCCGATTCTTCACTCAGTACCAGACACACAATGATGGAAAGGGGTGCTGCTTTGTCCTGCATTACAGGATGAGCATAAAGTGTTCTCTTTCCATGTGGCATGGTAGTCATTTAGGAGAGCATATGCTCAGCCAGCCCGTGAAGGTAAACTTTAGTGATTTAGCTTCTCCAGTTTAGATCTCTCAGTATTTTAATAGCTGCTGCTCTCTGATTCCCAGTATATGATACTCAATGAAAATAATTTTAATAAAAGTAAATGCTTATCATTAAGTGAGAAGGTCACTCGTAAGAAACAATTTTTAAAAGTTGTGATCGTTTGCTTAAAACCAAAATTTCATTTTTAAGAGTGTTTCACACTAGCTCTTCATATACTTAATTATACCTCAAAGGGCATAGTTATACTATTAAAGTAATGTAGACTCATTATAAACAAACAATACTATTTGCATTCTCTGTAGATTAGCATTGGGCTGCAACATGACCTGGATGGATTGGGTAGAATTTCAAGACGTTAAGACAATTTGTGTCGAGAGTTCATGCAGCTGCTGGGGCCCTGAATCAGACCCACTTTTTTCCAGAAGTCTCCCAGGTACTCCCTTCCCAATTAGTTCTCTCTTAGAAGAGGTACAAGAGATCTTCAAAAACCTCACGGAAAATGCATGTTGTGGAAAAGCTATGCACACATTTCAAAGGTTTTGCACTGCGATAATCTTGTCTTTTAATTCCTTCTCATTAACCTTTTGCAGAACGCACATACGTGTTGTGCCTCTACTGACTGAGCATTTCTGTCTGCAATTGGAAATCAGGAGCTGAGCGACCGTTGGCAATGGGCGCTGAGGCGGCAGCGGCAGTAAGAGGCCAGAGAGCAGACTGAAGGGGACACCACAGCCGCGGAAGCCCAGGGGATGGAGCGCTCCTGTCGAATCAGAACCCTACCCTTTGATGAGGGAGGGGAAGGGCAGAGGCTGGGACGCTGTAAGAGAGACTGAGCAGGGCACATTGGGGTCTGCATGAGTTCAGACGGCTTCTCCCTGTTGGTTCCCTGAGACTCACTGTCCTGCAGTGTACTTCGAGACTCGGGGTGCCCTCTTTAGTATTTATGATGGAAACCCCCTTACCCAAAGCAACATGAATGGTTCTCTGCTTCTCATACTAACTGGAAGATGTGCTCATTCAAGCTGATTCATTTTATAAACAGAAAGAAGCAAGTCTTATTGTCATTGGCTTCCGAATTATTTAGTCTTCCATCTTTTTGCAGAGCTGTACTAGATGCAAGGGGCTGTGCTGGGGTTACCAGACTGGAAAAGAGTAAGCCAGTGCCTGCCTGTCACTGTCCATCCTGGGGTGTTGGCTGGGAGATTGCATGGAGTGAGGAACTACTACTCAAAGTAGTGCAGTGACAGAGGGGAGTCGAGGCCGACAGACACTTTCCTGGATGATTTTCTATTGGCTCAAGCACGTCCTGACTTTCAGATGGGTTCAGAGCCCTTCTCTGTAGTTTATCACATACATGGAGATGGGTCCGGATAAAAAGAGGCAGAATGTAGACAATGAGTAAGCTCTAAGAGAAAAAAATAATGATTCCGTCATTGTAAGGGAGAAGCATACTAGATAACAAACAGTTAAATAACTTCAGCGTAAGTGTAGAAGGAAAAGGAAGTAGAAGTCTCTTTGCCACGCTCCCTTTTCTGTGCTTGCTCTAGGCTTCTTTGGGCCTCGTCCCTTCCTCCTCTGTGCCTCCCTCTCCCTGTTCCACCACTTTGCGTGGTCCTGGGGTCCCCGGCTTCTCGATACTGTGACCTACATTTCAAGCTTCTCATTCAGGTGATGGGTGGTGGTGATCAGCTGTTGTTCTGGGATTGGTAGCAATTCTGTAATTTCATTCCCTCATTAGATGCTGTGTGCTTATTTATTAAAGCTGCACACTGCCCAAAGGCAATGTACAAAAAAATAGAAATACCAAAATTAAATAAAGGCTATTATTGCTGTTATTTTATAGAGCTTGTCTATCACAAGCCACTGTGTACATTTATAGGATAGAGGCTCTATTAACCAGGTGCTCCCCAGTAACTCCATCAGAAAACTTTGTACCTGCTTCCTGCCTCTGTCAGTACACAGATCCTCTTTACCTGGGGCAGTCGCATGCAGCAAAGGCAGCAACAGATACATCTTGTGTCTTCTAGTGAATTCTCCAGCCTCCAAAACACCCTTCCAAATAGCTCCCTGGAGCCCTTCTGCTGGGCTCCGACATCCTGGAGCATCATCTCAGGGATCTACGTGGGTCCTGTAGGTTGGATGGGATGCTCACAGAATGCCAATTCTGCACGGTGTCTCAGGAGCTGGGATGCCTGCAGGGACCACCCCAGGCACTGCCCTCCTGGACCTAACCTCCCACAGGGGAGGCAGAACATGAACAAATGCTCAGGCAAATATGATGGGTCTTACCGAAGTTCATGGAAATTCAGATTACACAGAAAACTATGTGTGGATTTCAAAAAATGTTGTATAACACTTTTTAAAGTAATTTTTATTAATATAAAGAGAACAGATTTCATGTATTTCGTAGGCAGAATTCTAAGATAACATACTTCCTTCCTTCTCTCTCCTCTCAGTCCCCCTCCTTTCTTCCTTTCTATTTTTCCCCTTTAATTTTTGCAATAACATAATTTAATTTACTTTATAATTACAAGCTTCATGCACCACTAACCATAATGTTCAACAAGTAAAAGTAGACCACTGTTCCTATAGACAAGAGCTAAAAACAATAATCAAATTGTAAGATGTCAGTTTCATTCATATACTTTTTTGCATTCTGTTGTAACTACCACATATCAGAGAAAACATGGTATTTGGCTGTTTGTACACCTATCTTTTAATTCCATTTTCCGCAAACTTTCTAAAGTACCCTCATGTATGGCCCATCACATGGTGTTAAGGACAATGGCTAAAAATAAAGCAGGGAAAAGGAAAAGGTGTGCTGGGGGAGTCTTGAGAATCTAGGGGTGCGACTTTCTACACAGTGGCTCAAGATGCTCTGCCTGAAGAGCACCCTCAGCAGAGCCCTGGAGGGGTGAGCATCCCTGTGGCCATCTGAGGGAACAGCAGCCCCTGTGAAGGAAGATCAAGCACAAAGACTCTGCACGCGCAGGAATAAAGACAGAGGCTGCATGCAGCTCCAAAACAAGTGTACAGCCTCTGCAAACGGGGAGCTCATTTGTAATGATACAGGGATCGTTTCCATGGGGTAACAAAGCTGTGCGGACCATGGAACATGGTTTGGGTTAATGCTTTTCATTGCAAGCTGGCAAAGACCCCTCTATTTCAAAGCTGGCAGCCATGTGGATTTTTTTCAGTATTTACACTCGAGCCAGGGTCAGTTTTACCACCCAGCTCAGCCTGCAGGGACAAGGCTCCCCCAAACCTCAGATTTTCATCTAGAAAGTAAAGAGAATGTCAGAAAGACAACTCTAAAGAGCAAAACAGAGTGGGATCGTGGTCTCCCCGCTGTGACCCAGGAGCCTCCAGTCCACGGGAGCCATGGGAAGCAGACGAGGAGGTTGCTGTGAAAACATGGAAGTTGGCAGAGGAAGCAGCAACAAAACCACAAGGCTCTCGGCCGGCTTTTTCAGAGCTGCTGGACGTTACTCGCACGTGGACTTGGCCCGCATCCTACTAACTGCTATGAGCCCTCTCCTTATTTAAATGTGGATCCATAGTATCTCCGGCAGGATATGGATGAGTTTATTTTACCAACTGGAACTAATAAAACCCAGGGCAGGTTCGAACTGGCCTTTACCATTGGGGGTGTTGCATGGCAAGGTCCACGTTTGGGGGAGTGAACAATCTTCAGCTACGATCGAAGGAAACCCAGAACATGGCCTGGTCCAGACCAAGAAACACAGATTTTGAATATGGTGACTAGGCAAGGGGCCCTTTGGGCTCATACTCTAGGATGCTCCATAGTGCATTTGGTGTCATCACTGAGAAAACATGAAGGGCAGAAGATGATTGAACACAGTAACAGCCAGAAGCATGACAGGCATTTGTGTAAATGCACAGGTGGTCTTCGAGGGGCAGCACAAGGTGGTCTGGCCGGACTAACTCTT
Organism: Oryctolagus cuniculus; assembly: GCF_964237555.1. NCBI lineage: Eukaryota > Metazoa > Chordata > Mammalia > Lagomorpha > Leporidae > Oryctolagus > Oryctolagus cuniculus. Next base: position 29,305,884 of record NC_091447.1, on the reverse strand, counting down.
CCCAGGCTCTGTGCACTGTGTAGTAACTGGGAGCACAGAAAAGGCTCCTTGCTCCAGCAGTCGCTCTGAAGATGTTGCCATCTCATGAAAGGAAGACACCTCCCCAGTCATCCAGATCAGTTTGTGGGTCAGTCTAGAGTTGTTCTGTCTTATACCTACAATTATTTTTGAAAAACTGGAGATTCTGATTTAGTGCGATTACGATCGTGGATGGTTGATCACGACTGATGCTCCTTCTTGCCCTTAGCGAGTTGAAGCCAAAACCTTTTGGTGGGGCTCTAAGTAATGTGGTTCTCTTCTCCTTTGGAGAAGATCTTACAACGATTCTCTCTTCTACTCCCTCAAGTGGAAAGCCACTTATTCCCACAGTTCAGGTCCTGCTTGCTATAGCACTCTATCACCAAGTTTGTTCACTTAATGATCTGAAACTCTAATGATGCCCTGTATTCCAAATAACAAGTGTGGAAACATAACAAAAAGATCAAAACACAGAACACTTGTAAATTCCTAGTTCTCTGCCTTGTACATAAACAAGTCTTCCCTCTTCTCCACCTCTGCCTCCTCCTTCCTCATTCCCTCCTTCTCTCTCTTACACACACACACACACACACACACACACACAATCAGTTAACTTTTTTTCCTACAACAAAATATCTGACATAAGCTACTCAGGAAGAAAGGTGCTTCATTTTGGCTCATGGGTTTGAAGGTTCACAGTGGGGCAGGCCCCACTGGTTCAGCTGTCTGGTGAGGTTGGCAGATGGTGACGGTGGAGCCTACGCAGAGGGGAAACCAGACGGTGAGCCAGCAAGCAGAGAGGGGCATGGCCTAATTAGAATTTTATAACCAGACCTCTTAGGAGAACTACCTTCAAGGACATACCCCCAGTGACTTCCCCATGGGCACCTCCTAACCACCATCATTGGATCAAGTCTCTACCTTCCTAGAGCCATTAATTTTGAAGATAAAACATCTGTATGAGGTTTGGAGCCAAATCCTGTTTAGACCATAGCATATGCACGTGTGCACACACACACACACACGCACACAAACACATCATGTCTGGGATCAGAAGCAGCTCTGGGAGGCTGCCTTGGCTGCACCTAACAATGATGTCAATTCCTAAATGCACGCATGAGCTAGCAAAGTTCCAGGGCTGCTCAGAATTCCTGGTGTGTGTATGTGTGTGTGTGAGAGAGAGAGATGTGATGATGACTGGGAAGGCTATAAAGCTTAGGGATCTAAACTTCACTATGGATCTATAGGATTATCCCAATCTCCTCAGGGTCCTCTTTGGCTCAGTTAGAACTGTACCCACATTCAGAATGAGGAAGAAGTATTTGTCCCAGCCAAAAGAAACCATTCAGGAGCTTGAGGGACACATCGGCTGTCAACTCCTTTACTGTCCTTCCCCATTATGAGCTGATCTTTCCATGGAGACTTGAGGAGAATGAGAGAAATGACAAGAACACACTCAGAAGGATGTAGAGCTGGCCGTCACATTGCAGATAAGCCATTGAGGGGACAGGAGCAATTTTTAGACACAAAGATGGATTAGAGGCACCAGGCACTGAGGTGAATGCTGCAGAATCTGCTACCAGCATTTTTATGTCTTTGTGTCTCCTTATTTTTGTCCCCTGGTTATAATTAAACTTCCGAGTGGCAGTAGGGGAGGGGGCAGTGACGAATGGAGGGAAAGAATTAAAAATAGAAGCAAAAACGAAGAGGCAATCTTTCCCCAACACCCCTCACCCCGTGCTGGTTGCCTGGCCAGAAGAGTCTGGTTTCTTAGTGTATGAGAGGACCCTTGTCTCTGGGCAACAGTCCCCAGAAACCCAAAGTAGAGACTGCATTTACTGCATGAGCAGATGAACCTTAAAAACATAAACTCGAGGCCGGTGCTGAGGCATAGCAGGTAAAGCCACTGCCTGCAGTGCCGGCATCCCATATGGGTACCGGTTTGAGTCCCAACTGCTCACTTCCGATCCAGCTCTCTGCTATGGCCTGGGAAAGCAGTAGAAGAAGGCCCAAGTCCTTGGGTCCCTGCACCCTTGTGGGAGACCTGGAAGAAGCTTCTGGCTCCTGGCTTCAGATTGGCACATCTTCAACTGTTGCAGCCAATTGGGGAGTGAACCAGTGGATGGGAGACGCCCCACTCTCTGCGTCTCCTTCTCTCTCTCTCTCGCTCTCACTCTCTCTCGCTCTCTCTCTCTCGCTCTCTCTCTGCCTCTCCTTCTCTCTCTGTGTGACTCTGCCTTTCAAATAAATAAATAAATCTTTAAAAAAAAAAAAGCATAAACTTGGCTGGGCTAGGGAGTTCACTTCCTGCTTTTATATCTTCTTACTTAACACTAAACACTCCTACAGCCCCATTCTGCCCAACTGGTATTTAAGCTTCTTTTGATGGTAATAGGCCAGCAAATAAAGCATCCACAAGAAAGTTCATTGCGTTTTCTCTGCAGCTTTTTAGCTTCCTACAAAGAACAAACAAATGCGGCCGTCCTCCTTCCCGCTCCAGCCTGGAGCCTTGGCTCTCCTCTGAGCTAACCACACAAGTGCCGTTTTGCTCATTCTCCTTGGCCAAAACTCATTTCAGAGAGCACTGCTCGCTATAATAACTTTGGTTTTAAGTAGAAATATCTCCTTTGATGCCATCAACTGGAAATAAAAAGAATAATTTCCGAAACTCTTTTCAAACAATGAGCAGCACTAAAGAAGCTGGTCACAGAAAGCAGATAGCCTCCTCCAGACAGGGGAGACACTAAAGAAATTAAAAGTGATAGAGTCGGGGCCAGTGCTGTGGCGCAGCAGGTTAAAGCCCTGGCCTGAAGCACCGCCATCCCATATGGGCGCCAGTTCTAGTCCCGGCTTCTCCTCTTCCGATCCAGCTCTCTGCTGCGGCCTGGGAAAGCAGCAGAAGATGGCCCAAGTGCTTGGGTCCCTGCACCCACATGGGAGACCCAGAAGAAGTTCGTGGCTCCTGGCTTCGGATCAGCTCAGCCCCAGGCGTTGCGGCCATCTGTGGCATGAACCAGCAGTTGGAAGACCTCTCTTTTTGTCTCTACCTCTCTCTGCAACTCTATCTTTCAAATAAATAAAATAAATCTTTAAAAAAATGAGAGAGTCCCTTTCTCCTTTCTGAGCCACAGAGAGATTCCAGGTGAAAGCAGGGCCTCCTCTCTTTAAACAGACATCACGCTTAGATGTACACAAACTAATGTCTATGTGTGAAGTTCAGCTCTTTCATTAGATGCCGCAAAAGTTGGAAGTGCTTTATTCTGGGTTTTAACACCTCTCTTCTTCCAGGTTAGCAAGTTTCAAGGTGAATGTTATTATTGTTATTCCGAATGGTTACACAAATGGAAAAAGTGAATGGATTTGCAATTATTCATTAAAGCAAGCCACTGCTTGGCACCAAGATTTATATTTAAAAGAAAATGGTAATCAGATTCTCCTTCTGGTCAACTCCATGTGGCCAAGAGGGACCGTTTTTTTAAGTAGATAATTTTCCCCCTAGGCCAATTCAACTTAATCTTGAAAATTCCTCATATCATGATATAAATTAATTACATGAAATAGCCAAAGTTAATGTGACTGAGCAGAGATGCTGTGACTGAGCAATTATGCCACCTGGGATTAAGGTGGGATCAGACCCGTAGGGTAGGATTAGACCCCCCCTTTCGTTTCCACTGGAAAAATCTCATAACAGAATGATTGCACTTCAAGCAGAACATTTTCTATAATAAAGAGATGTGATAAAGAACTATTAATGAATAAAGAGATCTCAAACAGGGCCAAAGTAGGTTAAATGGAGTGTGGCTATTAAGGCAGGTTGGTTTTTCTTGTACCTGTGTATCAATGAGCCACATCTTTAGATAAAACTTTCTCAGCAGGATCCCAGATCTTATCAAATGTTGTTACACAGTTTAGTCTCCAGGGCTGCCACAAAAGAAATGACATCAACAAGCAGACACGGCAAAACAACATGGAGAAAACCAGAAGCGAGGGCAGTGTAGAGAGAGGCTTGGGTGGGCTGCAGTTACCATCACGGTGATTCTTTTCCATAAAGCTGAGTTTTACCTGGAGTAGGTAGAAATAAGACATGTGTGTGCATGCGTGTGTGTGTGTGTGTGTGTGTGTGTATGGTGGGGGTTTTCTGCAAACGGAGTGTGAAAACACAGAAGAGAAGTAGAAAATAAAATGGCACACAAGCTGCCAAGATGGAGATGCTATTTGTTTTCCCTGGCCCTGGCGAGGCGAGGCGGCATTCTCTCGATCCAGCTTTTGTCCTTCAGAGCTGCGAGAGCCCACGCTTTAATGCCTGCAGGTTGACCATGCATTGTTATTATACAGTCTTCATGTTCACATCATGTGTCATCTGACCAAAGGAGAGTCTACAAAGTGAAAGGCTCATGCAAAATTTATGCTTATATGGCTGTTTCAGTCAGTGGAAAAATCAATACTGCAGGCTTGATGCACAGAAATGACTGAGTACTCTCTGACTGACACTAAAAGCACCCAGAGATTGAGAGCTGCATTTGCTGTTCAAGGAATCGAGTGTATTAGAGCTCTTGTAATAGTCTGCTCACCTTATATTAGCCTTTCCTTGGGATTATTTTTTGATAACAATTATGATTGTGGGGTTTAAGGCAATTACACTATTACAAAGAAAAAGCTCCTGTAAAGCTGTCATATATTTCACACCGCAACTGCCTTCCAATTATTTTGCTACAATGCACTTTGGAAGCAAAATGTCCTAACTGATATATATTAGTCCTTTATGTTTTATAAATAAAAATCAAAGCCATAATGTAATCCTTCAAAAGGAGCTTCTCAGTTTCCCCAGACCTGGCTTTCGAAAGAGCAGACATACAGTCGGTTCCATACGTTTTGCAAGAGACGCGTTACAGCATTTGTGGTTGTGTGGGAAGAGCTCACATTCCAGAGGTGCTGCAGAAGACGGGAGAAAGGTCGGGCTCTGGAGTTAGGTTTAAAATGTTAACAGCATCTGTTAAATGGAAGTTTAGGGAGGCTTACAAGTTGGCATTTAATGATGAAGGAAAAAAAAAACAATCCTTGAAATTAATTCAGTGAGAAAGGAATTCAAAGACATGTTGTGACAGCACATTAAACAGTCAGCAACAACAGAGATGAAATTTCTTCTTATTCTTCAAACCCTGCTGCAGTGGAGGTTTTGTGAGCTCTCTTGGGGCCCAGATGTCAGAGTGGTAGGTGGCTGGGTGGAATACGGAGGCCAGTGTGGAGAACAAATACACACTAGGTAGAAAAGAAAATTCATGGGCGATAATAGGTCATCCTAAGAGGGAACTGGAGGTTAAAACGTGGCATGAGATAGCTCCTTGGTGAGAGACACGGAAAAGGGTACTTCTGCGTCATCCCTGGAGAAGATGGGGTTTCCATTTTTTTTTAAAGATTTTATTTATTTATTTAAGTAGAGTCACAGACAGTGAGAGGGAAAGACAAAGAGAAAGGTCTTCTATCTGCTGGTTCACTCCCCAAATGGCCACAACGGCCAGAACTGTGCCAATTTGAAGCCAGGAGCCAGGAGCTTCTTCTGGGTCTCCCATGAGGGTGCAGGGGCCCAAGCATTTGGGCCATCATCTGTTAGGCCATAGCAGAGAGTTGGATCAGAAGAGGAGCAGCCAGGACTAGAACTGGTGCTCATAGATGTTGCTGGCGCCACAGGCAGAGGATTAACCTATTTCGCCACAGCCTCAGCCCCAAGGAGATTTCTATTGTTTTCGGCTCTGAAACCATTCATCCAGCTCCGTGGGGATGGGAGACCTCCTGTACGCCAACTAACAGTGCTTAATCTGTCCCCACCACCCATGTGACACTTAACTACACTGACACAACCAAGGCAAGTGAGTTCAGGCTTTAAACTAATGATTTGAAGGTTGTTCTGTGTTCCAAAGGTAAACAACAGAACAACCCCAAACAGCTGGGAGTACTCAATGATTATTCTGCTGAGGACTGAAATGAGGATATAGCATGTACTGTGGCTGAATTCCACAGCAATTATCCACCAAAGAATTTTATCCATATATCCATTTTCCAAAAACACTTTGAAATATGCTTGTACTATTTTAGCGACTTCGTTGTTGTTGAGGCTTAGTCTGAAAGTGAAGTCATGGGCCAGAAATACTATATGAACCTCATATCCTGTTAAGCTTCTTTCTGGCACTTGAAACGTCAACAATATCGCTTACTAGGCCAATATGTCCATGTATCCCAGAGTGGTAATGCTGCTGTGTTGTTCATTTCTCCTAGAAAAGGAAACAGTTAGTGTGATCCCTATCAAAACCACTAAATCTTTAATATTGAGTGTATTCTGGGGGCTGGCATTGCAGTGCAGCAGGTTAAGCCTCCACCTGCCATGCTGGCATCCCGTATGGGCACCAGTTCAAGTCCCACGTGCTCCACTTTGAATGCGACCCCCTGCTAATGTGTCTGGGAAAGCAGAAGATGGCCCAAGTATCTGGGTCCCTGCCTCCCGTGTGGGACACCTGGATGGAGTCCCCATCTCCTGGCTTCAGCCTGGCCCAGCCCTGGCCATTTGGGAAATGAACTAGCAGATGAAAGATCTCTCTCTCTCTCCCCTCCTGTAATTCTTTAAAATAAATAAATCTTTAAAAATATTGAGTGTATTTTGAGGCTTCTACATGGGATATATACTAAAAACTTACATGAGCATTATAATTTCTTAGGAAAAGGATCCATCCCAGATGGTCAAGAAAGTTTTAATCCTTACCCAGAAATTTTTGCAGTGGAAAATAAGAAGATTGTAGAGGTGTTCAGAAAACAGCAGAACCTTCCCGGTTCTTACAGCGATCTCACCTACTAGCTTCTCTGGAGCCTTTTGTTACAGGTGATCATTAACTTGAAGTTTGTGACCACTTGATTTTGGTTAAAAACAAATGCCAGCCTGCGGAAGTGGGTGGTTTCTGGAATTCCTTCATAGTCTCTTATAAAAGCAAGGTTGCTCGTTAAATAGGTGTTTATGTATAACTGGTGCAAAAATGAACAGGCAAATGCCTCTATGACTATCTTAGAGTGGAAATAGCACTGGGTTTGAGGTTGGAGTCTTCGATCTGAATCCTTCCTTGTCCTTTATTAACAGTGTGACACCCACAAAACTTGAGCCACTGTCTCTCCATCTGTGGAGTGGAAATCATCTCTAGCCAACAGTGGTTATGAATTAAATGATAACATGTTTTAAGCCAGCACTTATCACAGAGCTTGGGCTACAGAAAGCACTATAGACATGCTTGTTCCTTAATTAAAGTGATTACAGGCTGAAAATGTTATTGTGGATTTGGGATGAGTTGGAATGTGTCCCAAGGCTAACCAGAGATGACTTTCAATCTCTGTTCTTGGCTAGAAATGTCCATGTCACAATTGGCTAAGGAAATACAGAGTGAAAAATATGGTCCTGATTCATGAGATTCTTGGGGTCTCAGCTTACTACTTCTATTACTACTGGTAATAACCACATCAGTGAAGGAGATGTTGATGATACCTGATATTTATTTTAGATCACTTATAGGAATTAGCTCATTCTCAGTCATCTCATCAATCTTGAAAGATAGGCTATTTTGTCATCCCAATTTTACATGAGAGAACCAAAGCTCAGACAGGTTAAGTAACTTTCCCAAGGTCGAATGAGTGGGGCTGGAGTCGACATGCAATACCAGGCAGCCTGGCTGAACCACTCCATCATGCCACCTTCCATTAACGTTCCTGCAATGTGACTTTCAGGACAGGGTCAACCTAAACCATCTCAATCTACATTGTGTCCCATTTATTTTCTCTATCCTGACATGGGATTTTCCCCCTTTGTAGTACTTATTACAATTTTCAATTATGTGCCATCTGTGTGTATTTGTCCATTTTTCATTGCTATAAGGAAATACCTGAGACAGGCTAACTTTATAAAGAAGCAAGGCTTATTTAATGTGCAACTATGGAGGCTAGAAGGCCATACCACATGGCACAGGTTCTTGTAAGGGCCTCATGGCAAATGGCAAAGGTGCATGGGGGAAGAAGGGATAACATATAGATACAGGAAGCCAGACAGCTGGGTAGGGCCAGGCGTAGTTTTGTAACAAAACTGTCACAAGAACTAACCAGAGTTCCACGAAAAATACCTTAATCTTTTCTGAGGGCAACACCCCCAAATTGACCGAAGGACCTCCTAGGAGGCCCCACCTCTTAATGGTTCCACTGGCTCCCATGCTGGGGACCAAGACCCTGACATAGAAACTTTTGGGGAAGACAAACTATATCCACACCATATCACTCTGTGTGTTTTTGACTAAATGACTGCCCTCCAAGTAGAATGTCCCCTTAGAAATCAGGCTTTTTTTGGTCTCATAGTCTGGTCTCAGTTCCTATCACCATGCCTGGAACACAGGAGGGGCTCCAATCACATTTGCTGATGGAACACAAGCATGATTTCGTTGATCCCATTTCTGGAAGGTGACCAACATTAATCCCATGGGATAATTTTAAAGGGTGTCAATAGGGGACAGAGCAGCCTTGGGTCTTGTTTTCATCAGATTAAAGTATTGTTTCTTTCTTTCTCTCTCTTAGCAGTTTTCTTAAGACTCACTTAAATGCAGATCTCTGAAATAGTCGGGGGGGATGAAATAAACTAAATCATTAATAATATTTCTGCTTCTCCAATATACCTTTTTTTTAAAAAAAGTTTTTATTTATTGAATGCATTTTTTCATAGATACAACTTTAGGAACACAGTGGTTCTTTCCCCCATACCCACCACCCCCCGCCCCCAACTCCCATCCCACCTCCCTCTCCCTCTCCCTCTCCCATCTCCTTCTTCATTATGGTTCATTTTTAGTTTGACTTTATATACAGAGGACCAACGCCATGCTAAGCATAGACTCCAACAGTTTGCACCCATGCACACACACAACCTAATATACCTACTTCTTATCTCAAAATGCTATCTGAATTTTGTGCCTTGAAACATGTTGGTAGGAAAAAATTGGAAAGAGTGGTGAAGACAGCAACAAAAGGCAGCAGAGCCATGATCTGGTTCGTCAAATTATTTGGTTCTATTTCAACTTTCTAAGGGCTGTTTCCTTCTCCATGGTTTCCTTCTATTGAAAACTTGGCTGGAATTTTGTATAGAGTGGTGTGTCGTATGGAAGACAACCATGGTTTCTACTGGAGATGATAACGTGACTTTCTGCCACAAACCAAGATCCTCTTAGGTGAAAAGAGATCTGCATTAGTGCTCAACTCTAATCAAGCATGTAGGACTAAGAGACTGCCCACTCAATGAAAGGGTATGTCAGGTACAGCAGTTTCTTGCTATTAGATTTAAAAGGAAGGTGAACAATCAATTAAAAACAAATCATAAGGAAAGACTTTCCTTTAAAGGTGGCAGCTATTACACTGAGACAACTTCTTGGGCTAATGGCTTGGCTTATATTTTCCCATCAAGTGTGAATCATAAACAGAGACCTGACGACTTGGTGGGAAAATGGAGGTATAGACAATCACACATCATTTGCATTTTTCAGAATTCAGAACTAGAGGAGAATTCATCAGTCTTTATGAAAACTCTACTTGGGTCAAATTTCCTTAAACTGCTCACTTTTGAATTCATTTTGATATTATCATCAACTAAACATCTTAAAGCATGGAAACAAGTTTTCCTCAAGCAGGTTTAATCTTTGAAGATATTTATTTCTGTGATTTACAGAACTAAAGCTGACTTTAGCCTTGCTTGATGGTAACTCACTCATCAAATTCTTAACTTTGGTAATTCATGTTCTAAGGCCCACACTATTTCTATGAAATACTACAAGGTCATAGAATTTGGACATTCTCAGAGCTTCTTTTTTTTCATTAGCTGCTGTGCAGTTCAGAGAGTTTAAATTTTTTTTGGAAATATTAAAGGCTATTTGGTGTATTTGTGGCTTCTACTTTTCTTGTTCATTAAAACATAGAATCTAATTCTTTTACATGGAAGAATTATTTCTGGGCATGGGGAACTGAAAAGTAAAACTGAGGAAGAGATGGCAAATTTTGATCCTCTGTGGTGGGAATGGTGATTTTGTTCACGGGAAGTATAGATGGGAAGCACGATTTTAACTCCCGACTTGGAATTTGGGTAGATAACCTTAGACTATGCTATGATTGTTTCTATATGAATGTTCTACAGCTTTTATGAAATGTGTGTGTGTGTGCACACGCACGATGTGCACACAGGAATGAATTACTAGTTTACATGGATTCCTTGTGATTTCATATTAAAATTTTAGAGAAAAGTACTACTGGTAAGTTTGTGGCTACTATGTTCCAGGTATTTCTCACACATTAATCTTTTCAATAACAGCCCTCACCACAGATGTTCTTTGCCCACTTTATAGGTAAGGAAATGCAATCTCAGAGAAGGAAACTCTTCGTGGTCACAGGCAGTGAGTGGTCCCAAGTTCAGCTCCTGCCACAGAAACAGATTGCTTCTCATGCGTAACCAGAAGGTGTCGATGTGAGATTTTCTGTAGTATGGGTACACGTTAGGGAGAAAATTGTTTTCTACTTTTTGGAAACAATGTAAACTAGGCCTAAGCCTGGAGGAGACACATCACAATCTAAATTTAATGACATTAGTTGAGATTTCTTATAATGTCACATCCACAAATTACCTTTCATATGCACTTTTTTTTTTTTTTTTTGACAGGCAGAGTGGACAGCGAGAGAGAGAGAGAGAGAGACAGAGAGAAAGGTCTTCCTTTGCCATTGGTTCACCCTCCGCTGCACTGCGCTGATCCGATGGCAGGAGCCAGGTACTTATCCTGGTCTCCCATGGGGTGCAGGGCCCAAGTACTTGGGCCATCCTCCACTGCACTCTCTGGCCACAGCAGAGAGCTGGCCTGAAAGAGGGGCAACTGGGACAGAATCCGGCACCCCGACTGGGACAAGAACCCGGTGTGCCGGCGCCGCAAGGTGGAGGATTAGCCTAGTGAGCCACGGCGCTGGCCTCATATGCACTTTTAATTGGATTTCTTTCTACTTTGTAGTCCTACTCCATCTGTAAATATGGTGAGCCAAAACCTTTCCTTATCTCTAAACTTATAATGGATACTAGTAGGGAAAGTTTACAGAAATTAATGGAAATTTATCAAATTCCATTACGTTTTTGACCAAAAGCTTTCTCCAAATCTCCTTCATCTCTCAACTTCAAGAAGTTGAAGGCTGATGTTGTGGGTCTTGACTGTTAGTTTTCTGCACCAAGATAGGCCTGACCTGTGTAACCTCTCCCCTCTTTCTTGTGCACATAGAAATATTTTTTAAGATTTATTTATTTATTTGAAAATCAGAGTTACATAGCGAGAGAAAGAGAGGCATAGAGAGAAAGAGGTCTTCCATCTGCTGGTTCACTCCACAATTGGCTACAGTGGCCAGAGCCATGCTGATCTAAAGGCAGGAGCCAGGCGCTTCTTCTGGGTCTCCCATGCGGGTGCAGGGGCCCAAGGATTTGGGCCATCGTCTGCTGCTTTCCCAAGCCGTAGCAGAGAGCTGGATCAAAAGTTGAGCAGCCGGGACTGGAACTGGCACCCATATGAGAAGCTGGCATTGAAAGCGGCGGCTTTACCCGCTACACCACAGCGCCGACCTTTTTTTTTTTTTTTTTGAAGGTTTATTTATTTATTTGAAAGTCAGAATTACACAGAAAGAGAAGGAGAGGCAGAGAGAGGAAGGGCACATAGAAATCTTTGCTAGAGCAGAGTATCACTTTTTTTTTCCAATAAGGCACTTAGTTCAAAAAAATAAAAGGCAAATTCTGGGTTTCCTGAGAGACAGAGACAAATCAGATGGATTCCTGGGACTTTCTTTCTGGAGATTAGTGCACAGTCCTGACAAAGCTGTGCTTTTCACACTCCCACAACATAACATCGCTAAGAATGTGTCCATTTCGCTCTAGTAGCACAGACTTCCTTGGCTCCTAGACTAAATTATTGATATTACAATCAGCACCTATTATCTGTTCTTGGGGAACTCAGAGAAGTAATTCTCCTAGAGCGGAGGAAAGTAATGAAAAAGGATAAAGGCCTTTTTGTTGCGTTTTTGGTTTTTTCCCCCATCTTTCTGGCTCTGCAGAAATGGTTTCAAAGGTGGGTGCTGCCAGGCCATGCCCATGAGAGGTGTAAGTGTTCCTAAGCAGTGACATATGCAGAGGAAACAGCTCGCATACAGCTCAGTGAGTGGCTCCAGTATGCACTGGCCAGGTTGGGGTACAGGTGCAGGGGACGTGAACACTTATGCTTGCTTGTTTGTGTATGATAAATGCTAGTAATAGTTTTTGGTATACTGACAGAATGCAAGATGCTTTCTATGTTCAATATCTGCTTGTTCAAGCAAATATACTGCTTGGTTATAGATATGCTATGCCTCTTAACACCAGATACTTAGCTTATATAGTAACCCCATTTTTCCTTGCCAAATCACCAAAATCTCTCATTCCAGACCCAGATTTCTCTCTCTAAAGCTATGATTTTTACTAGATTATGAGTCAAACAGAAATAAAAGCATAATACATTTTTCTTTAGATACTTTATGAAAGAAGAAATATAGAAGGAAAATAAGTATGTGAAATATCCTAATATTTTAAGTCACTAGAGAAACGAAAATTAAAGCCACAATGAGATGCCACCACATACTTATTAGAATGGCTAAACTAAGAGAGAGAGAGAGAGAGAGAGAGAGAGAGAGAGAGAGAAATCAGCTCCAAACCAACAACACAAAGTGTTGATAAGGATGTGGAGTAACTAGAGTGCTCATATGTTGCTGGTGCGATTATGGAAGGCACAACCACTTAGAAAACTGTTTGACTATTGTTTTATACTTATTGCACAAGTTATCCTATCCTAGGTATCTATGCAATAGAAATGAAAACTTATGTCCACAGCAAAACCTGTATGCAAATACTTGGTGCTTTTATTCATAATTGCAAAAAAAAATAACAAACCATCCATATCAAAGGTAAAGGAACTAACTGCTTCTATACACACCACAGATTAGTCTCAAATGTGTATGCTAAATGAAAGGAACCAGTTTCAAAAGTTTAACTATATTTACAACACATTCAAGAAAAGGCAAAACTAGAGACATAAAATAGATAAGTGGTTGCCAGGGGCAGGGAGTCAAAAGGAGTTAATTAAAAGAGGGTATGAGTATATGTTTTAGATAATGAAATTAAGATATGAAATTTCCATAAACATTCATAGCCTTCTCATTTTCTCTATCTTGATATGGGGCCAGTTACATCAACTGTATGTGTTTGTCAAAATTCACAGAACTCTCATCTGAAAGAGCAGATTTTACTTCACGTGAAGCGTTGCTCGATATTCTAAAAATAAAATCTTTCCTATTACCAACAGAATGCATTCTATTCAATTAGTCAATTAATCAAATCTCTTCTTCCAAATTTATTCTTAACTGATGTCCTCACTTCATTCACTGTACTTATTAGCAATAAGTGAAATATGTGTTTCTTCTTCCCTACATTGGGTCACACTGTCCCCACAAGTCAAATACCTTCAACAAGTCTTGACCCATGTCCCAGTGATTCAAGTGCAGACCATAGGCCATTACCTCCTTCCTACTCACACCAGTTCACAGTGATCTCTCCAAAAATGTTTTCAGCGCTTATTCTCATCTCACTCATTCAATATTTTAGTATTTGGCTTTTTACCTTGATATCATTATCTCTTCATTCACTCATTCATTCATTGAACAGATGTTTATTAAAAATTATTTAATACTGGAACAATCATTATTGGCTGTACAAATCTATTCACCTGCTTCTTAGATTCTATGAGAACGCTTATTTTTGTCAGGAAGGGTGACCATCTTTCCAAAATTATTTAAAACAATTAAGAATCCCAGACGTCTTGCCAGTAATATGTTAAAGGTAGCACAAGACCTAGCTCTGTACAGTAAGAAATGAGAGGGAATCGGCTGAGTTCACCTGGAACAAGTGCCACAACACTTGGACATGTAACAGAATTTTTGTAAGCACAAGGTGAGCCAGCTGCAAGTAAGCTAATGTACCCAAGGTAACAGGGCAGAACATGGAATAAATTTTTTTGTGACACTGTTGAGCCCTGAACAAGCTATTAAAGATGCTCTCTGTCTCTTGAATTCTCATAAGATTTGTAAATAACTTTGAGTTGCAGTTTTCTGTATGATTGAAAATTCCAGAGTACTTAAATAACATAAACTAGGTATTTATCAAGGAGTCTATTTCTTCCTAAATAGATCATTAAAATAATCATTCATTCACTAATACTTCTCAAAAATTATTTGTGTATTTATTTTCATTCTACTTGAAAGGCAGACACACACACACACACACACACAGATAGAAGTCTTCTACCTGCTAATCCTCTCCCTAAATGGCCATAACAGCCAGGGAAGGAGCATATCAGAGCCAAGAACCTGGAACTACATCTGGGTCTCCCACATGGGTGGCAGAGATCCAAACACTCGTATGCTGATTCTTAAGGTATGCATCAGCAGGAAGTTGAATTGGAAGAAGAGTAGTGGGGACAAAATTGGGCACTGTGACATGGGATGTGAGAGTCCCCACTGTGACATAACTGCTGCACCAAATGTCCACTTCTTGAGTACCGACTCTCTGCCAGGTATTATTTTAGATAGTGGCCATGCCACAGACTAGGGTTGTGTTTTAAACCAATCCTATTTTTGTAACACTCTTCATTCTATAGATCCTCAGGTCATGTCAAGTGTATGATTTTTAAGTGATCTGTAAGAACTCATTTCCAACCTTCCAAAATCAGGACAATCAGAATAATGGAATTGGGAAGAATATTAAAAATCACTTTTTACTTTACAAGATCCCTTTAATTTACAGATGAGGAAACTGAGACACAGAGAGCTTCTTAAAAGATTATGTATTTGAGAGAGAGAGAGCGAGCGAGCGAGCGAGCAAGCACGAGCACACTCCAATACTGGATGCAGGTCACTTAACTGGACTCTTAATCTCTAAGCTAAATGTCTGCCCTGGCCCTGAAGGCGTTAAGTGCTTTGTCCAGTGTTGTCCAGTGAGCAATGGTAGAATAAGAACCAGAATTTGGTACCCGTAGACATTCCCTTGCTACTAAAGCAGAGATCTTTTCTTTTGCTTACGTGCAGATACTAAGGACCTTTTGGAAGGATCAGTTAGGTGATTTACTTCTCTCATTAATGTTTCCTTCTGTCCTAACCTGGTGGAGTTTCCCTGTTCGCTGCCACCTAAATCCCAGCATGGAGATGTCAGCAACACTGCCATTATTTTTTGTGGAGCGCTTTGTTTTCCAAAAGGGATTGGTTCTGGGATTCCCCTGTGGAAACAAAAATCCACAGCTCCTCCAGTTCCTTGTATTAGGTGGCATTGCATTTGCATGTAACCTGTCCATCCTCCTGGATACTTTAAATCATCTCTAGATCACTCACTTATAATACTAATACAATGTAAATGCTATGGAATTGTTGTCTACATTGTTTAGGAAATAATGAGAAGATAAAAAATCTGTACATGTTTAGTACAGATGCAGTTTTTTCTGAACATTTTCAGTCTGCTGTTGGTTGAATTCACAGCTCCAGAGCTCACCTAAATGAAGGGTTAACTATAGGTACAGCCCAGCAGGAATGCTGGAAACTGTATTTTTTTTTTTTAAACTCAGAATCAGCGCTAGATAAAATCTCTCCTGGTCCTTCAGAGAAACCTCATACCCTGTTCAAGAACACTTAGCAATTTCTGGTCTAAGTGGAAGTAGTAGCCACTTGGAGATGTGGTGGAAAACAGCCTCTCTTAAGAGGCTTCCATTTGTGAAGTTTTCCTTTGTGATAACTCATGGCTTCACCACCTGTAAGAGACTACATTTTTCCATCTCTTTCCCATAAAGTTCACTCAAAGGAAAGTTTATAGACCATAGTTCTTAAAAATTCGGCACATATAGCTCACAAAACAAAAACAGCTTACAAAGTCCCTAAAAAAAGTCACAGGTTTCCTTGGAGTGGGGGCAGAGACCACAGTTATTAATTTTTGCTGAGTGCTTTGCATGGCGAAAGCATTGTTCTAACTGCTCTTCAGGTGTACTTTCGTCTTCATAAACTCCATAAAGCAGGTGTAAGTCCACACCCCTTTACCTGAAGCTCTTGGTCCAGATGTCTTGCAATTCAGAATTTTTTATGTTTTAGAAAATATGGGAAACATAACACGGCATATTTCTACTATGGTGGGTGGCAGCATTCCACAAACACATTAATATTTCTCTACAAAACCTATTGGACTCAAAATTGCAAAAGTCCCAATGCTAATGTAAGTTTTGCCACCAAATGAATTATAAAAGCAGTTTTGTTTCTCAGAATTCTAGAAAAGGCAATTTAGACTTACACAACCATTTGGCCATTTTACAGTTGAGGAAACTGAGGCGCCATGCAAACATCTCCCCTAAGTCTGTTGATGGCCTCAGCTCAGAGCATTCTCCTCTCTCAGTATTTCAATTCAGACACAATATATCGAATGTACTGATCATGAACATGCAGCTCAATGAATTTTTAGATAAGGAACTCCATCATGAGCTAAGTGATGAAGGCACAGGACATGTATCTGCTCAGGTTTCCCATGTACACCCTCCCAGGCACCAACCCAACTATTCTGACTTGTATCACAATGAATTTGTTTTGCATGTTTTAGAACTTTAAATACATGTGACCATGCAGCACACGCCTTCCCACTTCCAGCTTCCTTCCCTGGATCCTTACTAATGTGTGTAGCAATAGTTTTTTATTTTTATTATTATGCACTAATTTCACTGCACAATTATATCATAATGTACTTGTCTGTTTTCCTCCTGGTGGATAGTTGAGTTGATTCCTGTTTGGAGCTAGAGTCTTTATTATCAGATCTTCCTGCCACCAACTGTCAGTTTCTACCCCAGATTCAAGTTCCACTGGGGCAACTTGAATGGGTTGAAAAGATTTCTCCAATCAGGATCAAGGGGGCGTGACTGAAAATGATCCTGGCTTGTGGTCATAGCTCTAGAACTGGGGTCAGCAGGCTTTTTCTCTATGGGGTCAGATTGCAGGCATTCTTGGTTTTACATGCCATATTTATTGTAATTACTCAATTCTGCCATTGTAGCACAAGAGCAGCCACAAACAATAAGCGAATGGATGTGACTGGGTTTCCCTAAAACTTGACAAGTGTCAGTTAAAAAGTTGGTGTTTTATACTTGTGTGTTTAATGACTATTTCCACATAAATTGCTAGAGTTTTTAGTATTAAAAAAATCTTCCCAAGTTCTCCTTTGTAATTGAATATTTCTATCTTTTTCTCTTTTTTTGGTACAGTTATTTCATCTTGGAATGTGTTCATTGAACCTCTATTTTTCATAGAATTCTAAAAAGTGGACCCAATGTCAGTATTTTGTGTACACTTTATTACAAAGGCATGTGCTTAGATAACTAGGATCATAATTTACCTTAAATATAATGCTTTAGAACATATTTGCTTCTACCAACTAATAGCTTCAGATGAATTCTTATTTTATTTTTTTTTCTCTGATACCTTCTTCAGGTTAATATAATACTAATGCAAAGAGAACAGAGTCAATGTAGTTCACAGAAAATATATTAAAAAGTCAATGGGAAAATGGATTTAAAAGATAAGTTTAATTTAGCACAAAAGAAAATAATTGAACTTTATACATAGTTTTTTTTTCGTAATTATTCCCTTGCACTAAGTTTCTGAATTCCCCCATATTTGGAAAAACAGAATGGGGATGGGTTTTGGTCAGCAGGCTGTGCTTGCCAGTGTGTGCTTAGCTACCTGGTAAGTGAGTCTAGGAAAGGAAAGGGAGCAGACACTCTAAGCAGCTTCAGGGACCAGTTTGCTCCTGTACGGTGCTCTCTACCTCCAGTTGGCACAGGGATGCTTCCTTTCCCAGACACCCACCATGAGTTCAAGAGGCTTCACAGCCTGCCCTGGTTTGGGACCAGTGATTTGAATCCAGCTCTGTGTTCACGGCATTCAGGGATCCATGAGTGACCCTGAGAATATTTGCACCTCTGGAAATTCTATGTAGACATCCACATGTTGCTGGGCACACGCGACTTTCTGCAGTGAAGATCTATAGCTTTCATTAGCATCTCAAAGACATCGTGATCCGGAGAGCAGAAAGCACCAAGGCCTACAGAGAGTTTTATCAACATGAGAAATGGAGAAAATCAAGTCATTTGTGCCTATTATCTAGTCAAGGCGTTTCTCAGTGGCCAGAAGTGATGTTGCATTTAAATTCTGCATCCTATTCCTATATAGCAGAGAGGGGCATCCTTCATAAAACAAGAAATGAATCATCATCTGAGAGGCATCTTCCCTTTTGTGTGGGCACCCCCTGCAAGGCAGGGTCCAGCCTAGTTAGAAGAGGCAACCTCAGAAAGCTTGTGGGAAGATGGAATTAAAAGATGTCTATTTTGGTGCAAAAAATTTTGAAATTCATGCTAAGTAAAATAAGCTAGATCCAGAAAGACAAATACCACATGTGTTATCTGTGGAGGTTAATATGTAGACAGAGTATAGAAGTTGTGTGGATGTCATATCCTTTGGTATACAGCTATAAATATTGCTTCACTGAATGGTACCACGCACATGAGAATAGACTGTTCTTTCTCTCACATTATGATCATCGTCATGAATCCCTCTTTTGTGATATTAGTATCTGTTTTCAAGAAAAAATACTAAATATATGTATATAATGTTTGCATATAAGGTGAATGTGGCGAACTGTTACAAATTGTTAAATTTTAAAACTGAACTTAAGAAATACCCTTGCATCCATAAAAACAGCAAAAAAAGAAATTCATATCTTTTATGCTACACATTTCCACGAACTTTCTGAAGATCTTTCATAAGCATAGATTTCAACATTTTTTTGCACTAAAATAAGCTTACCTTTTAATTCCATTCTCCACTGATTTTTGGAGTATTTATGTGTAGTTAAGTGGGCCTGGCTCCACTGTTGGTTTTGAAGGACAACAGTCCTATATAGAAAAGAATGCCTGGGCCTCTGCCTATATTTACGTCTTTCTGTAAGTACCTATTGCCCTCACCTGTCTGCGTGGGTTCTTTCAGCTCAAGTACCTTCTAGACTGTAAAGAACATGAGGACAGTGAACATATAATTGTTAGCTGTATTTCATGTTCACAATTCCCTCCAGAAAGGTCCTAATTAGTCTAAGCAGTGTTTAATGTAAATCAAGTTTCACTTTCAAAATTTCCAGGGCCCCATTCAGACAGAGTGTAGATTTTTTATGCTCCACATAAAACACAGGTGCTAGTAAAACATTGTAATGACAGGCAGGGGGAGAGCAGAAATCAATACGTGAAAAGTTACTGAAATTAGGTAGGACTGACCTCCTGTAGCGGCCTCAGAAAATAACCCTTAAAGAAAAGATTTTCTAAGGTACATGCTTAGTGCTTTGTTTTCCTTGCTTTCTCCTTGCTGGTGTGCGCCTTTGCTCTCCAGCTCAATTCTAACTTATCCAAATGTTGGCTGTGACTTACAGTACTTTTCACTTAAGGCAAGAGGAAGAAAACGCTGAAGTGCTCCTCTGTGTGAGGAGAGGCACCAGACAGCCCTTGAGACACTGCAGATTTTCCCAATGCTCTGATTTATTTCACAATGTAATTCAATTATTGAAAATAGACAGCGTTTTTATATCTTCCCATTCTCTTATACACCAAATCACAAAAGCCAGATACTTTCTATTAGTGTTTGATAGCATGTGGTTAGCAGGGTTATAAAAGAAAAATAAAGGGTACTTACAGACTTAGTATAAACTATGATTAATTTTTATTAAGAGGATATACTTATATATCATAAGCTGACAATTTATTCAAAGATCCTTTTTTTTTTTTTTTGAGTTGGGTAGTCCCCCTCCATGTAAAATGCAGAATTGTATATGAGATATTTGAGTGTCTGGAACGATGTATGATAAATGAAGTCGCATGCTACTTATACGCTTATCATGTTCCCTGACTAGCAACAGGTTCAGCAAAGGGCACAGCCAGTAAATGAAATTTTCCACCAGGACAATATATCATCACAAGAAATGTATGCGCTGGAAACTTACAAGCTTGCTCAAGATGCGGACAAGGTGTGAAATGGTAAAAAATGAAAAGCAGCCACATCATACAGCAAATTTCAAATTCAAGTGCATATTGGTTGGGCTGATGTTTTAACTGTTTCAAACCACAAGGAAGGGGGAAAAGATGCAAATATCATCTGAAGGCAGGAATAAGTTTCCATTAATACCAACACCTTGGAAGCAGAGAAAAGTACAGGGTATGGAAATGTGTGTAAGTGCCCTGATATTAATTTGAGAAAGGCTCTTCAGTTATATTCCTTGATAAGTCTTTATCACGTTCAACCTTGAGCAAGTCTCTTAGTATTTCTGTATCTCAATTTCTTTGGTTGCTAAATAGAGTGAGGACAAATAATTTCTAAAGTGTCTTTCACTTGAAGGAAATTCTGTGGTCCTCGATCCTTATCTTTGTGCTCTCAAAGGGAACCAGTTAGGGCAGTTTGGTTTCCATCACATCTTACGTTAATAGTGCCTGGAGAGAATGCTGCAATGGCATTTTGCTACTTAACCCAAGAATAAAAGATCTACTTGAGAGAAGTTCCAGACAATGCAGATGTGCCTGTTCAGTATTTTATTTCAACAACAATCCCATTTTAGTAGTTATTCCTCCTTTCCTTCTTCTGACCCCCTCAAAGTCATCCAACCAATTTCTTGCTCGGAAAGAAGATAGACGTGCAATCCGAGAGACACAGGCTCCCGTCCCTGCTGCATGTTTGCATCTGGTGTCACTGAGGTCCTCTGTTGATGGGCACCATGCATACGATTTCCCTTTGGTAGCTACTTCTGGTGACAGTGGAAAGTGACAGTTTGCAAGGGTGAATTACCTGCAGCAAAGTGTCAATAGGTGTAAATTACAATAGGCCTAGGTGACAGCTGTTCTAAGGAAGAACTGCTTATATGTTAAAAAGCTCAGTGCAAACAATGCCCAGAGAATAAAGGAGAAAAACACAATCTGATCTAGACTGAGGCCTTGTCAAACCCAAGGACCTCAGAGGGGAAGCAGCTGAAACTTTAACTCTCAGGGGAGACAACCCTCTGCATTGTAAGGAAAAGGAAGGGTGTGCTCTGAGGGTGAAGGTACCAAGGACCTTGGCTAATGCCTCAGCACCGCAGCTTGCCAGCTCCGTGACCTTGAACAAGTGAGATGGAGATAACCACCTCACAAAGTCATTGTGATAATACAGGAAAGCCCTGAGCACAGGGTACTCGGGAGCCACTTTTATTAGGTTCTTCCCAGACACAGCTCTGACACTGCTATCGTTGCTTCCTCCCTTTCTGAACACGAGGGGCTATAGAACTGCATCAGCTAAAGGAAAACTGCTGAGAGCGGTGACTGTGTGACCAGCAGGCAGCTACATGGCAAGGAAAGGAAAAGACAGGAAGGCCAAAGTGGCAAATCCTAGAGCGCGAGGTGCTGACCCAGAGTCACCACCTTGGTGGTACAGAACCTGGCTCCCCAAGGACAGCAGAGTTGGGAATCTACAAAGAGTTAGAGACGCACGAGTTGAAAGTGGGCAGGCCGAGGCTCTGTTGGGCTAAGCTGGAAGAATTGTCTTCGCACACAGTATGAAAACCAAGCATAGGGAGTGATGCGGAAAACAGTGTATGTTCAATTAGTTGATGAAAATTTAGGAGGTCACTTGCAAAAGTTTGTGGGAAATGGTGTTAAAAGATAAATTTACATTGGTGCAAACTTTTTGATATCATTGCATAAGAAGGATACTGAAAAAGTTTATAATTTATTAAAAAAACCTATAAGCAGACTTCAAAAAATTATGATACTAAAATAGGCATATATTTTAATTCCATTTCCCACAAACTTTTGGAAGTATTCTCTTATTTTGTTGACTGACACCATATCAAAGGGTTTAAATTCTACAAAATTTTATGTGGAACAGAGATGGATAGGAACAACAGCATTAATGATGCCTGGAAAATCCAATGTGTTGGCAAAAATACAGACTTCAGTAGGAAACAAATGTCCTGCGAAGTCTTGGTTAAGTAGTACTCTGGCTCTTATGGAGTGTGGAGGAGTGGCTTCCGCACTACAGGGAGGGTGCACTGGAGACAAACAATAGACCAGCAGTAACACAAGGAAATGCGCGTTTCCAAAGCTTCACGTGGTGATCTCGGTCCTTTACTCTCAGTCTCCTTCCTGGAGAGGAACAGACAGCCCTAGACCCAATAATAATATAAATGAATCCTCTGTGCATCAGAAACCACAGAGACCAAGACTAAGAGCACTCGAGCCGCTGCGCTGCCCAGTATCCATGGCACTGCCCATACTGTTTCTCTGGGGCGGAGGAAAGAGGGCATTCACTTAGACTGCCTGAGAACAGTGCTCCCAGGGCGGTACCCAGATCCCCTGTGCTAATCTGAAGCCAGGACATCTTGCCACTCAGACTCTTTGATTCCGCCTTACTAATCTAATCTTAATCATAAGGAATCTTTAGAGTACCATGCTATTCAATATTTGAATGGGCCGATTTATCATTAAAATGGAGACATGCATTTTGTCTAACAGGGAAATTACAATACCCCAGGCTTGTTGTCTAAAGAATGGGGCTCTTATGGTACTGCACACTTTACATGGACTTCAAGATGTAGTTTCTGGAAAATTTATGCTAAAACAAACAGAACGGGGGCCCAGACATCTACTGGTTGCAGAACATTAAAGATTCACAATGCCTTTCTTTGTGCTGAATACGATTTAATGAAAAGTCTCAAAGGAAATATTCACATGCTCTGGTTTCACAACCGGGAGCATGGAAAACACAAGTGCGGGACATCTGAGCAGATGGATGCATATAATTAAAGCCGTCAAGTTTTGTCAAGTTTTATGGGTTTTTTTTTTTGTTTTGTTTTGTTTTGTTTTTTTTTTTTTAAGATTCTACTGTGTGGGAGAAAATGAGTCACTAGGAAGTTTGGTAATGTAACATATTGCATGGGGTGACACACACTCTCTTCTGGCAGATGGCCACTGCTCACACAACACTGGCTCTTGGCACTGGTGGTGTGGCCATGTGGAGGGAGCCCTAGAAGACGAAGCTCTGATTCAGGATGGCCATAACCCAGATCAGCTCCCAGCCCTCTGGACAGGATTCCCTCCTGTACAGCAAGGGGCAGTTGAGAGCATCTTTGGCATGGGACTTTCCTATCAGTCCTAGCAAATGGGAAGACAGTAGTGCAAGAAGCTTGGCAGTGACATATTCCCAAGAAAGTTATCACTAAACTATTAATAGTAATGACATCTTAATTGCATAAGAAGGTAGGTAATGGTATTTTTGAGGAAAAACAAAATAGTGAATTCAGAAAATACTACTGAATAGAAATGAATTTTTTGGTAAGAGAGAAAAGATAATTTCTTTAGTTCCTATTTCATGTCCATATTCTATGAAATTATTTAGCAAATTATCTGTTTTCAGATCTGCATTTCCCACTAAATTATGACTTTTGTGTTATTTACATTAGCAATTTATAATATTAAGAACATGGGTCAAGATGCCAGAGAGCTAGTATCCCTGAGCACAGCAAAGGATAAGTAGTTAATAAAACATCTGACAAATAAATAAGTTGCACATAATTGTATGAAAACATCTGAAGAATATAAATCTATAATAAGCTAAAATATTATTTCCAATAAGTTTAAAACTCACAAGAT
Source organism: Oryctolagus cuniculus (assembly GCF_964237555.1). Classification (NCBI taxonomy): domain Eukaryota; kingdom Metazoa; phylum Chordata; class Mammalia; order Lagomorpha; family Leporidae; genus Oryctolagus; species Oryctolagus cuniculus. The sequence goes on along the minus strand of NC_091447.1, from coordinate 29,282,020 downwards.
AATTCCAGAAAGAATGGAAATATCACACTCAGAAATCTAGAGATTTTGTGTATGTCCTTGAGAGAGCACAAAACTTCATTTCATGGGCAAGTCCTTAGTTTAATGCCATGAAAATTGATCCCACACCAGAAGATTTCTTGCCTTTAGGATGTGCATTATTTCAAGCAAATGACATGGGCCATAACTACTTCTGATCTTAGCATGTCGCAACAGCAAGTGATCATGACTGCAGTAATACTCATATTTGCTCAAGACATGGAGTTCAATGCAATCATTGCCGGCAAGAAGTTAAAGAAAACCTACAAACAATTTTAGTATGTGTTCATTCTGCTTAGATTTTGTGATTATAATAATAGAGTACTATACGGATTCATCCAATCAGTATTTTAATGTCTACAGTGTGCTGGGAGGAGCAATCCACATTGTTATCAGATTGGATGTTTACTATTGGAGAATTTTCAATCTAGCAACCATGAGTCATAGTCTTCTTAGAGGTGCTTCCCTTTGTTCTCCAGCTGGGAAATGCAGTGATTATCTTTCTAGTAGATGACCTTGACGATTCATTAAGAGTCATTGGTTTATTTTGATTAGGAATAGGGACAGGGAAGCCACAGTTGGTTTATCTTTTTGACATTCTTTACCCTTGAAATCTTCATAGTTTATGAGGATACTGAAAAAAAATTCATGGTAGAATTTAAAATACAAGCTTATTTTTGTATGAAACAATTTTGACATCTATGCATGGATTTTTCATTACACACATTTTCCATGGGCTTTTTGAGGATCTCTCCTATTTACTTAGGCTTCATGCTTGGAAAGAAGAATAACTAATAAGCACCCAGTTAACATCTAAAGAACATGCAAGAATAGTGTCTGGATATACGTTAATCATAAAAATACACATTTTAAATCTGTTTCTAAAGCTGTTGAACATTTATACACTTCAGGGACATATTTATCTCAATTTTGTCTTCATAATGAGAAAAATTCAAAGATAATTATATACTTTGACTTTTTCATCCAGAAGAAACACAGAGAAAATTATAGGTATCTTTTTATATCTGGTTCTTAAAAATAATTTGCCCTTCTTTTGAAAAGATTAGTAATTATTTGTAACAGAATGTAGTAGACATAAACAGAGGTTTTGGGATAAAACAAAAAACATGGATTGAAAGTCCACCTTGTATTAATTAGGGCAAACCAACTGCTACAAGAACTAATCCCAAATTCTTAGCAGCTAAATAGAGTAATTTTTTCCCTTTACTTCAATGTCCAATGAGATTAGTTGAAATCTGCTCCACATAGTCACTCAGGTATCCAGAACATTCCTGAAGTTCACTGGATCATCTGCATCTTAGAGAAGATAGAATATGCAGGGACTGCAGGGGGAATATTTTTAGGAGGCAATCTTGGAAGAGTATATCCTACTGTATCTATATTCCACTGGCCAGGATCAGTCAGAGAGACCTACTTAACTATAAGAAAGGATGAAGGCTGGCGCCGTGGCTCACTAGGCTAATCCTCCGCCTTGCGGCGCCGGCACAACGGGTTCTAGTCCCAGTTGGGGCACCGGATTCTGTCCCGGTTGCCCCCCTTCCAGGCCAGCTCTCTGCTGTGGCCAGGGAGTGCAGTGGAGGATGGCCCAAGTACTTGGGCCCTGCACCCCATGGGAGACCAGGATAAGTACCTGGCTCCTGCCATCGGATCAGCGCAGTGCAGCGGAGGGTGAACCAACGGCAAAGGAAGACCTTTCTCTCTGTCTCTCTCTCTCACTGTCCACTCTGCCTGTCAAAAAAAAAAAAAAAAAAAAAAACCAGAAAGGATGAAAAAGTTTGTATGACTAGGAGGAAAAGGGAATGGCATTTGGGATCACAGAACTATCCATGACACAACTACTCAAATTTTTACAATAAAAAATCCATCATATTTTAAGAGTATAAAATTCATACTCCATAGAATTACAGTGATTAAATATAATGTTAATAAATCATAAAGTAAATGTCTGGTATACAATAGGTGGTCAAAATATGCTACCTATTACCACTGCTGTTTTCCCAGAATTTAACTCCATCTCTGAAGTTTATTATAAGGCTAATCCCATTAAATTGTGAAAGACACTGAAATAATTTTTCAATCAAGTTAACAATGTTAAGACCCTTTTCTCATCACAATTCCTAGCCAAAATACAATTTCACTTTGAGATTATAAATTCAATCAGATTTCTTTACCTTGTCATATTTTTCTGCCCTAATATTAATTTTCTAATCCAAATTTTCCCAACTTCAGCACAACTGACTTCAGGTATGGACAAATTTTTTGGCATGGGGCTGTTCTGTTCCTCAAGTGGTGCTTAGCAGATCCCTGATCTCTCCCTTCTAGATGCCGCTGGCACCACCAACTATGCCAACTAAAAGTGTTTCCAGACATTGCCAATGCTCCCTGAAAGTGGAAGGAAGAATCAGCCCCAGATAAAAACTGCTGTGCTGATCTTTTGTCCAACATCTTCTTTCCCCACTGAATTACAGATCTATTTTCAGTGGGTTGTACTGTAATTAAAATTTTAACAATAATATTCATGAGATATATACAAAAGCTACATCGAGTATACTGACACTACCAGCTGGCATTGCCCCTTTGCTTAAGAATATCAGAAACTATTTCAATCATCACTAATACTTTGCTTTTCCCTTATAATTATCCCTTCTTCTGGATTTATTTGTAAATTCTTCTCTTGCCGTGTTAAGGAGAAATACTATACTCATAAGTGTGAGATTTTTTCCAGAAAATCAAAATTCATCAAATTTCACTGAGCATCTATTACTATCTTAGCACACCAGAATGATGTAATCCAACCACAGCACCTTGAAGGTTTGGGGCACCATTTCAGTGTTCACCATCACTGGGAGGGGAATGTGACTCCAAAGTTACTACAGTCATGGAAGGGACAGAGAGTTCAGAGTTGGGCTCTGCTGCTTTCGAGTTGTGTTATTTGGGGAAAATACCGTAAGCACATTTGTGCCTCGGTTGACTACTATAAACAGTGAGGCAGATAATGCCCATTTCAGTCTGCTTGTGAGAACTAAGACGTTTTACACGTGCTCAACACTTAACTATGTTCTCAATAAACATGAAATGGATTTCAGTCACTGCACTGGCAGGAAGACCCTCAGAACGTTTGAATGAGGACCTCCCCTTCCGGGTGTTTAGGGCAAAGGCTGCAAGATCAACGGAGAGACTCGCTGCTATTGTGAAGCACCTGTCTTTTTGAACAGCATCTTTGTGTGAGTATCTGGATCACTGCTGAAAAATCTTTGGTCAGCAGTGGCTGGTTCTTCATACATCAGCTTATACATACAGCAAGTACACTGATGAATGAATCAGTGACATCATCGGGGCCTCAGACACTAGTATCATTTTAGTGATCCTAACCAGACCACCTGATGGGGATGCGAAGCAGAGATGGTTTTTCTTCCTTCCAAAATAATCCCCAAATCTAGGTCTTTGTTGCCTGGGTCAAGTCTTTGCTTTTCTATTAATGTTTTGGGAAGCATTAGTGGGAGATGGTACCTTATCATGAGCAGCTATACTGGGGATCTTGCTGGAGAGGAGGTTTGGATAGAGATGAGAGGGCAGAGGGACATGGACAGTGGATGCTGGAAAAGAGGTGGAGAGAGGGCAAAAGAGAGGGCTGAGAATCACACTTGCCCCCAGTTTTGCCTCTGGCTGACCCTTCAGACACTTCTGCAGCCTTTCCAGGCAGCCTGCTAAAGCAGAGCTGGAGGATGCACAGACAGAAGCTGTTCCTAATATGTTCTCCTCTGGGGCTCTTGATATATTCACAGGCAAATGTCAAGAGGGCTCTGTATTCTAACCAGAGCTATTAATCCACTGGAAGCAGCTACATCGAGGGCTCTCTTTACTGCACAGGAACTCAGTGCTGAAATGGATCTCCCCACCCTACCCTAGAACCACAGCTCACCACTTTTGTGGTCTATGAGATGGCTATCTCATGACCATGGATGTACTTGTGGTTAGGGAAAGATGGGGTCAGACCACTCGCAAAGCCTGAGCCTGGTCCCTGGGGTCTGTTTACCCAACAGATCCTTTCTGCAGAGCCCAGAAGACATTCCCAGAACAGTAATTGTGAACTCATCCATGAGCTTGGGAGCAAGGGTCCTGGGCTTAGCAGCGATTAATTAAGGTAATTATTCCCTGGGCTGCAATTACAACCCTAAAGATCCCACTTAGCATCTCTTCTTGAATCTCTTGTTTCTGTAATGCTGATGTCTCTAAAAGATTCATTTGTGGCCACTTACTGATTATATTTACTACAGTATATTGTTTCAGATGGACAGGACGGAAAGCCAATACAGAATATTGACCTCGGCGGCATCCTGTGATTACGCGGGCTGCCCCAGCTATCATCAACCACCCCGTTTTATTTTCTGAGTGCCACAAGCACTGCTGGTGACAGATCCATGACCTTTTCCCTAGAAATGTTATGAACCGAGTGCACGGCAGAAATGACAGGAGGGATGGATGTCAAACTGTTGTTCAAATGCTACGTCAGCACTCGCAGTGACAGTCTTGGGTTCTGACGTTAGAGGACATTTTGGTGCTTGCTCTCTATTTGAACAAAATAAGGAAAAACCCAGCTAAAATGGCAGTATTCAGCCAGTCTCTGCTTACAAAGCCTGATGCCTCTAGCCAGCCTTCAGAAGCAAGTTTTGAAACATTTCATTTTAAAGTGGGACAAAAATACCAATGTAAATTATCAAACATAAAAAGCAGTGAATGCAATGTATATTTTGGGCTTGTGACTTGAAAACAAGAATAATTAATCTATTACCTGACTGTATATGAGGGTTTTTCAAAAAGTTCATGGGAAATGAAATTAAAAATAAGTTTACTTTAGTGCAAAATGTTCAAATCCATGCACAGTTTTAATATAACATGGATTTTTCATAAGCTTTAAATAACTCTTATATTCATGGATTTTAGAAGGTTTTTTCAAGAAAAGAAACATATCTTTTTAATTCCATTTCCCACGAATCTTTTGAAGTATTCTTGTATATATAGCTCAAAAACACAACCCGTGGTTGACATCATGGTGCATTGGGTTAGGTCTCTGCACACAACACCAATATCCCACATTGGAGGGAGAGCTGGTCCAAGTGCCGGAGCTGCTCTGCTTCTGGCTGAGCGCCCTGCTAATGTACCTGGGAATGCAGTGGATCATAGCCCAAGCACTTGGGCCCCTGCCACTCATGTGGGAGACCTGGATGGAATTCCTGGCTCTTGAGTTGGGCTGGGCCCAGCGTGGATAGTGCAAATATTTGATGAATGAACCAGAAGATGGCAAATTTCTTTCTTTCTAGTATTGCCTCTCAAACAAATAAATACCAAATAAATGTTAAATAAAAAACACAACTTCAAACACTGCAAACCAAATAATTATTCTTGGAACATAAAAGCTGCACACAGGAAAAGTAGACCTTTGATACTGGTGAATAGGATGCAATTTTAAGTTACTGAAACAACTAGCATTTTTTATTAGAGCAAAGCATGAAAAAATAAAAATGGAAAATTTAACAAATATTGATGAAAGTAATTGAAAATATAAGAGGAGGGGCTGGCACTATGGCTCAGTGAGTTAATCCTCCACTGTGGCGCCAGCATCCCATATGGGCTCCTATTCAACCCCCAGCTGCTCCACTTCCCATCCAGCTCTCTGCTGTGGCCTGGGAAAGCAGTGGAGGATAGCCCAAGTGCTTGGGCCCCTGCACCCACATGGGAGACCTGGAAGAAGCTCCTGGCTCTGGATCGGGTCAGCTCTGGCTGTTGCAGTCATTTGGGGAGTGAACCAGAGGATTGGAAGACCTTTCTCTCTGTCTCTCCCTCTCACTGTCTGTAACTCTATGTCTCAAATAAATAAATAAAATCTTAAAAAAAAAAGAAAATACAAGAGGAATTTCAAAGACATACACACACATAAACAACCCTAAAAGTAACATTTCTCACATTTAATGTAAGAAATGTATTTAAATATAGCACAAGGATAACCTTAGCCAATGATATCAATCTTTAGAATTTTTTGGAAGCTGTACCTATATTTAACCTGTGGTTCATGGAGGAAGAGATAAAAGGAGAGAAAAGAGAAAGCACAGATTTTTAACATTTTAAGGCAAGTTATTTCATGTTGTATGCTTTAGTACAAGGTCAAAGTATTTACATTAACTCAAATATTTAAGGTATAGTAATTCAGAAATTGTAGACTTCAGAAAGTCATGCCTATCTGTCAAATATGAGAAATGGAAGGGGGGAAAGAACAGCACGTGGAATTAGACCTCCTACTCATTCTCCCTTTCAAAATTCACATGAGCTCATTACTATGGAAAGATGATAGACATTCCTTTTTACCAAACAGAAAAGACTTAGCTTATTTTGCCTAAAATATACTTTTGTGATCACAGGAACAATTGTGATTGCTGTTACAAAATTAGAACTAAAAGGGAGAAAAGCAGAAAACTTCTGAATGACTCTTATGTGGGAACATATAAATTTACAATTCCATCAGCACGTTATAGGTTTTGGTGAGGTGTTAATCACACTTTTGAGACCAAAAAAAAAATGATTTAAAGTAAAAGCTTTATATTCAATGCAATTGCTTCTTGCATGTGTGTTTGGAAGGTTCTTTCTTGGATATTACCTAAACAATGCAGAACTAAGGAGAAGCCGCGGTGTTGCTTTTAAATGTGCAGTTGGATTGTATTTGTGAGCGTTTGATGTTCTTCTTTAATAACCTCAAGTAAAAGGCTGAATGCATTCAACAACAGTCGCTGAAAACAGTGCAATGAGTCATATTATAGGAAAATGGAGAAAAGGATACAGGCCTCTCCACTGAGCACAATCCTATATTGTAGGCAATCTGTGATAACACCCTTTTCATTTCAGTTCAGTCCCATAAAATTACCACTAACATTACAACTCATGCAGAACACAGATAAATGTAAAAATGTCACAGAATTCTTCCAGATGGGACTTTTAGTTCCACTAGATCACCATCTACTTTTTTACTTGTCTAATATTTCATTACAACCTTCCATAAGTTAATTTTCTTTCCACTGACCATGTAAATCACAAATCAATTTTCATTTAAAATGCCTGACTACAGATTGCTCCTGAAAGCTCAGAGCGTATGCTTCAGTGAACTCTCCAACGTCTTTAATGTACATTAGAAAAATGTTGTTTTTTCAAAAAAACCCTACTTTTAAAGGAATTAATTCTACATTAAAATCTGCCATGAGACCTGAGCCATCCTATTTTCTCCCTAAAATACAGCTGTATTCCTAAGGCACAAAATCATATGTGGTCAAACGATGACATTAGCAAGTATGACAGCATTTAATAACAGCATAGTATAGCACATTTACTAAAAAACACACATGCATAAAACTATTCCATAGGATACACATGTAATATGTATATAATATTTACAGCTTTGTTTAAAACAAAATTAAATATAAGATTTTATAAAAAATCTTTTACGAGGGAGCTTTAAAAAGTTCATGGAAAATAGAATTAAAATTATGAATTTATTTTGGGGCAAAATGGTTTTGAATGCAAAAAGTTGTTTTGATAATACACTGAAAACTGTTATGAAAAAAAACCGTGCATGGATTTCAAAATCATTCTTTTGCACAAAAATAAACTCATTCTATCATTTCCATTTGCTATGAGCTTTTTGAAGTATTCTTGTACACCCATTAACTCTATGAATGTTGTGGATGTGGATATGTTGCCTTGATGGAAACACAAGAGTGAAGTCCAGGTTTCTGCTCATGACGGATGAAGGAGTTGAACTTCAGTACACCCAGGTCTTCTCTAATAGTTCAGACACAAAAGGACGCCTCATGCTATTGTAATGGGAAGAAATATAAAGTAGTCTGATTCAAGTAACTTCACACTGGGAAAGGATTAGGCAATTATGGACCGAAAAATCATTAAACAGGTCTCTTTTTGAGTTTTACCTCCTTATATAAGAGTTCATTATTTTAATGTTATTCTGAATTGATTTTATAATTGGTCCTATTCCTGATTTCTCCCAAGAGTCTATGAAACTTAAAGTTTTGTTTTTTTCTAAATTCACAAATGGCATTCCTATGTGAATATGATACTGTACTGAAATATTTGAGGTAAGAAGTGACTTGAATTTTAAAATAGAATTGGCAGGTGTTTCCAAGTCAGCAAATCACATGACTACATGTATTCTGGGACATTTGGGAGGCAAGCATTGGCATGGCGTGCTGTCCCAGGGTACCTAGAGAAAACCACACTGGCCAAGTAAGTCACATATATTGAACATCCCCAACTTTCTGGAAAGCTGTGGTGGTGATTAGGCACTTCTTGTTTTGTGTCCTCTGTGTGAGTGAATGTGCTTCCCATCATTACAGGGATGCTAGGGGCTGACAAACTGGTGTGGGGGTTTTTGTTCCCCTAGTAGCAGTGACTGGTTGGTTGGTTGGTATTTCACAATACTATCTCTCTTGAGATCAATACAGTATGTTTCCAAGCTTGCTAATTGGGTAAGTTAAGGCCACCATGTGTTTCTCAGATGTGAATGTTATGGGAATCCAGCGCCCTCATCAGCTTTCTGAGCCAACTGCCTCTTCTTCACTCCCTAGGAATGGGGGATGTTTAGCTGAAAAGCATGACCAGGCATGAACCAGGGCAGAGATACCGGATTGCTGAGGAAGCTACGTTTCCTCTTTTAATTCATTTATTTATTTTCATTTTCTTTGAAAGGCAGAGAGAAAGAGAGACAGAGATCTTCCATTTACTGCTTTACTTCCCAAAAGCTGGTGACAGCCAGGGCTTGGCCAGGCCAAAGTGAAGAGCCTGGAATTCAATCCAAGGCTCCCACAGCGGGTGTCAGGGAAACCCCTTTCCTGCCATTACCTGCTGCTTCCCAGGGTGCACATTAGTAAGAGGCTGGATGGGAAGCAGAGAAACTAGGATTCCAACTCACACTCAAACAGGGGGGAAGGCACCCAGGTGGTATCTTAATCATTATGCCAAACACCCACCCCTATTTATTTTTTTGTGAAGAAATATGACATTTGTGTTTTAACTGTAAATATCGTCATAGCAAGTCCTTGGCAGGAGGAGCAGTTCTGCCTAGGAAACACCTTTCTCACTGGAAGTTGGCCAAAAATTAATGCTGTTTTATGACCCACTCATTACTCTCCTGAAAACGTGTGCAATATTTTGTGAGCACCAATGACTTTATGATTTTGAGGGGCTTTTGTGAACCGACTCTTTTCTTTTGAGATTACCCGGCTACCTTATCCTGTTGGCATTCTTCTCTCAACCAAAGCATGGAACAGAACCCAGCTTGTATAGATTATGAAAATGTAAAACACTTGCCGGTGATATGTACCTCCACCAACTGCGGGTCGCACCAGACTTCAACCATATCACTTATTGCAAATGTAAACTTTTAAAAAAATGCATGAGAAAAGTCTAAAACAGATCAGAGCAGTTAGAAAAGCTAAAGCAGAGAACCAAATTACTTTGACTTATATATCTTGAAGTCTTTAATGGCACATTTTAGGCTAGAGTAAAACAAGAACTAGAATATGGAATTTACTGGAAAAGTCAATGTTCTGCTTGGGATTGTCTAGAGAATCATCTCCCCTAGACCGATGTATGAATGTGGTAGAAATATTTTTGGCATTCGAAGCAGGAAATAAGGGGCTACTCTGGCATAGAAGGAATGCTTATGGTTCAGGTAGGGATTTAGAGAGCTCTCCAAGGTAGAGAAGATTTCAAGGTTGGAAAAACTGACAACTATTGTTTCAGTTTTCTGGCAAATTTCACAGTCAGTATTCCACTGAGCAGACTCCTGAAAAAGCAGCGAAGGCTGGCACGAGTATTTGGGGCCGTACCACCCTTGGAGGAGAATGGAGAGGCTCCTCGCTTCGATCCGGCCCAGCGATGGCCATTGCAGCCTTCTGGGGAGTGAACCAGCGAATGGAAGTGCACTCTCTCTCTCTCCCTCTCTCCATCTCTCTCTGTAGCTGTTTCAATTTAAGTATTTTTTTTCTTAAAAAATGAAAATCTTCAAGAAAATTTTTCTTCTTATCCACAGATTTTTTTTTTATTTAGTGGAATCTTTAATTGTACTGGAAATCAATAAGATTAAAAGATTTGCATTGCAACATTTCTTTTACAGCAAAATTTACTAGTGTTTGTATATGTAGTACATTTATGTAAATCTGAAGACATAGATCCAACAACAATTATATAAGTACGATAGCAATCTTTGCCATTTGAAGGACATGAAGCAGAACTCGGGTGACTCACAATGTGTACATTCTTGTTAGGTTCTTGAAAAATTTGGTTCCGTTCCTACATGTGATTAAGCAATATTAGATAAGTCACTAGGTAATTTTTGTCTCAAAAATTTTCCTACAAAAAGACAAATACCCTATGTTCTCCCTGTCTGTGGTAACTAATAGAGCACCTAAAAGGTAGTCTAAGGAAGTGAAATTGACAACTTGAGATGTGATGATTTTGAACAGCTCTTGTCTCAACTGTTGAGGAACAGTGTTTTTTTTCCCCTTTTTTTATACTATTTGTTGAACGTTTAGTGTAGGGTTAATGTTACATATATAAAATTAATTGAAAATCTATATTTGTAAAAAATAAGAATGGGTATTGGATAGGGAAGAGGAAGAAGGGTGGGAGTGTGGACAGGAGGGTGGGTAAGGTGAGAAGAATCACTATGCTCCTAAATTTATATTTATGAAATGCATGAAGTTTGTATGCCTTAAATAAAAGGCTTCTAGGTAAAAACAAATTTCCTACAACCACAATGAGATGTCACTTCACACCCATTAGGAAAGCTATTATCAAATAACAACAACAACAGCAACAAGCCTAAAAAAGGAAAACCAAAGAAATACCAAGTGTTAGTAAGAATGTGGAGAAACTGGAATCCTTCTGTACAATTGGTAGTACATAAGCTGTAGCTGCCCTGGAAAGCAGTGAGGCAACTCCTCCAACAATTAAACAGAATCACTATGTAACCAGCACCACAATTCTGATTATATGCCCAGCAGAAATGAAAGCAGGGACAGATATTTGTGTACTCCTATTTGTATCTGCAATATTCACAGGAGTCCAAAGTAGAAGCAACTCAATTGTCTATTAACAGATAAATGACTAAAATGTGCTGTATATATATAGAATATTATTTGCTCTTAAAAAGGAAAGAAATTCTGACATGAGCTACTCTGTGGATGTACCTTGAATCATTATGCTAGGAGAAACAAGCCAGTCACCAAAGGACACACACTGTACAAATCACTTATCTGTGCACCTAGGGTGGTCAATTCCACACACACGGAGAGCAGAATGGCAGTTGACTGGCAGGGGCTTGGGGTGGGGGAATGGCCAGTTACCATTCAATGGGTACATAGTCTCAGTTGGGGAAGATGAGAATGTTCCAGAAATGGATGGTGGCAGTGGTTGCACAAGAAGGAATAAATATCCAAATACGGTTAAAATAAATTTTATGTTACATCTAGCTTATCACAATTAAAAAGAAGGAAAAAGTGAGGACGAGAAATGAAAGCTGGGAGTGTAACAAAAATGTTATAATTGTAAAATGGTTTTAAAGTACAGTATGACTGGATCCAGTATGACTGGACCAAGGATACCCAAATAACTAGTAAAGCATTATATCTAGATATGTCCGTGAGGCTGTATCTAGAAGAATGGCATTTTATACAGTGGGCTGAGTCATCCTCCAATATGATTGGGCACCACCCAATTAGCTGAAGGCCCAGAGAGAACAAAAGGCAGAGAGAATTCTTTCTTTTCTGGCTTCTGAAGCAGGGACACCCTTCTTAGACCCTGAGACACCAGAACTCCAGGTTCTCTGGCCTTTGGGCTTGGTACCAGCAGCCCCACAGGCTCTTGGGCTTTTGGTCTCGTATTGAGAACTGCATCACTAGCATCCTTGGATGTGAGGACTTGGCTCCTTGAGTCATGGTCCTCACTTTCAGACAGCCTGTCACAGGACTTCCATAATCTCATGAGCCAATTCTCTTACCTCTCAATCACTCATTTTCACACATTTTTAGTTTTGTCTCTCTGGAGAACCCTAACTAATAAATTGACCTAACCTGCACATCTTTTCTACTTCCAATATGTAGAAATTATATTAAAATCTATCAAAATTAAACATAGAGACAGGGAAATCCCTAGGCAACAGAAATCAAGAACAGGAAGCCCACTGAGTGACTGCTTTGTCCTGACAGCAGATATGAGTGTTGGCTTGGCTCGCATACGCTGTCTGGACATCCACATCGAGACAGGGTCTGGGGCCCTGGGCACAGGCAATGATTAGTCCCAGGACCCTGAGAGAGCTGGCTTGACGGTGAAAGGAGATGGGCAAACCCCGTTTAGCCTGGGGCATTAACAGAGATGCTTGTCTTTATCAGTGTTCTTGCAAGGGCAAGGTGGCTGTGAGAATTCGTAACCCAGGTCTGATTGTTTCGTAGAGTGGGGTCTACATTTATCCTCTGCCTAGTGTAGACAGCGCTAAGCACAGAGATGATTCAGTGAAATCCTCAGGGAATGTGGCAGAAGCAAATGAAAAGCTTCTTATTAGCAATATCTACGCAGGCAAAAATGTTAAAAGATTTCATAGACAAACAACCTCCACTTAAAGTGAGTTCAAAATAAAACGTTACTCACCACACAAGGAACTAATTTGCCATGAGGAAGAGACAAGCAGCAATAATTAATTAGCTCTGCAAGTCCTTAAGCCAAAAAGCAGCCTGAAGGAGATTTTAAAGAAAGCACATTCAAAACGCTTAAAGAGAATGAAGAACAAATGAAATTATTAAGAAGAACTCAACAGAACTTCTAAAAATGAAGAATATTAATCTTTTTCTTTTTTTATTTGACAGAGTTAGACAGTGAGAGGTAGAGACAGAGAAGTCTTCCTTCCGTTGGTTTACCCCCTAAATGGCCGCCATGGCTGGCGCTTCGCCGATCCGAAGCCAGGAGCCAGGTGCTTCCTCCTGGTTTCCCATGGGGTGCAGGGCCCAAGCACTTGGGCCATCCTCCACTGCCTTCCCAGGCCACAGCAGAGAGCTGGACTGGAAGAGGAGCAACCGGGACTAGAACCCGGAGCCCATATAGGATGCCGGCACAAAAATATGGTCTTTAAAATGACCCATTTAAGGTAAACACTCAGAGACCTTACTTAAGGAATCAGAAAGTTCTGGATGGAGGGCCTGAGATTCATGACACAATGATAAGTACAGGATTTCACAATGTAATTAAAGCGAAGTGAACTTGAAAATACAGCCATGCTAAGAATAATTGAAGCTGGGCAATAATCATATAGAACATGAGAGGAGATAATTGATAAATTGCTGTCATTATTTGGGAAGAAAAATGAAAGTAGTGATTAGACTCCTGGAGACAAACACATGTTCAAAATAAAAGAATAATGGCTAAGAGAAGAAAAATAGATGTTTAACTTCTAATCCAGTGTATGGGAAAAACTTGATAAATCCATTTGGATGTATGAAAGGAGAAAAATGGCTGAAAAAAAGCATGATTAAAAAACAAAATAAAATGATTGAAATAAGTTCAAATATATCATTATCTACGGGTACTGACATGCATAAATCTCAAAAAGCAAAATTACAAGAGGAAAATGAAAAGTATAAAAGTACATCCAAACTGTGCTATTAGATAAAACCGTAGTACACCAAAAATAATGCTATATGTTTCTTCTGCATGTAGTAAAATTATAAATATTTACACAAGAGGGGAAGCAGAGAGGAAGATTTTAGCATTACTTATGGTTTCATTTTTTTAAGGTGAAAGAGCTGAAGCACATTTGACAAAATGTTAACATTTGTTAATTCTAGATCAGATTATTATAAACACACACACACACACACGAGAGTTTTTAAAAGTTCATGGACTATTTAGTGCAGCATTAAGTCTTTGACTATAACAAATTAAATCTACATTTTCTCAAAAATAAAACAATTAAAAATTAAAAGTTCATGGAAAATTTGCATTCTTTTAATTCCATTTTCCAAGAACTTCTTGAAGTCCCTTCATATTTATGTATGTATAATGTATGTATGCATTCCCTCTATGTTTAACATATTTCAAAGTAAAATGTTCAACTTTTAAAGAGGAAAGATTTTAGATTATGATAAATGAAAACTACTCATAAAATTGCATCTTATTTTCTCTGTATAAATAAAAATCCCAAGATGTCCCTGAACAACAAAAGAGAAGCTACGAAATGTTATATGTGTTCCATATAGTATCACTCAGAGTCCTGACAACCTCCTTAAAAAATAGCTTAGGCATTGTAGGGGCTTGGTACAGCAGTTTCAACGATCACTTGGGATGCCCATATCCTGTATCTGACTGCCTGCTCGGGGTTCCAGTTACGCTGCTTCCCACTCCGGTTCCTGCTCACGTGCATCCTGGGAGGAAGAAGATGGCTCAATTACTTGAGTCCCTTTCACCTGCATGGGAGACCTGAATGGAACTTTGGCTCCTGACTTGAGCCAGGCCAAGCCCTAGCTGTTGGCAACATTTAGAGAATGCACATTAGATGGAAGATCTGTCTGTGTCTCTCTGCCTTTCAAATAACATGAAAATAAAGTTGAAGAAAATAGCTGGGGAAAGTGAATCTGAGACATCAAGTTGCTTTGCCAGGTCCCACAGCCAGTAGGGCTGGAGCTAAACTTGGTGTGATCCACAGCCTACTCCATCAGCCACCATACTTAATGTTTGTTTACGGACAGGAGCTTTGTCCTAGTTGACCCTCTCCCGACCTTGTAGCTTCCTTTTTATAAATAGAGTCCCTCAAATCTTTCTTTCACTAGGTAGCTGGGTTTTCAGATGGATAAAGCCCTTATCTGCACCCAGTGATGGTCCAAGCACACCTCTCCTTTGTCTATCTCTTGTCAAAGGGCTGGGAAGTAGTGTCTAATATTTGCTCTGACTCAGAATCACTTCAAAATTAGACAAAATGCATGCATGAGAGCAGCAACTTGCAAAAGAAAGGAAAAGACTGGTATAATCCAGTTATTGCTGTCTTGGATACGTGTGTCTATATCCATTATTCAACTATCTGACAAACTATTTCCATCCTTCCTGTAAAAGCGTCCCTGGTTGGGGAAGGTGTGCACCTTTCAGGGTTTCCTAATAAACTAGAAGTGAGTAACAATACAAAATCAAAGGAAATAAAACTGCAGTTGCTGTTGCTGCTGGGGCTGCCTTCTGAATGTGGCTTATACAATATTTCATCTGTGCTGACACCTTTCACTCTCAATTATTTGGCTGCTGTCAAAACAAATCAATCAAATTATAGCACTGTGTCTTCATGTTACCATTCCATTGTAAGTTAGCAGCATTAGCTTTGAAATATATGGAAGTATAAATTTTATCTCTATTATTTATTTAATGCAACTTTCTCCCATGTGAGTTATTTTCCAAACACAGCAAACTCAAATTATCTTATGTCAAATGTTGAATATATATATATATGTTCTGCTAAGAATTCCTAAAATAATGGCACACAAGGGAACTGAGATGCATAAAAATGTGCTAATAGACCTGTGTATTTGTGCTAATCCTTACAGAATGACAAATGGAGAACAGTAATTTTTTTTTTTTAATTTTGGCTATAACATTGATGCACGGTTGATTAACACAGTTATGGAGAAAATGATACTAATCTAATGGAAAACATTAACATGGAACCAAAAGATTTCTGGAGGTGAATTTTTCTTATAATAAACATCATTTCCCAGGTCTAGCATTGTGGCATAATGGGTAAAGCCTGCACCTAAGACTCTGGCATCCCTTATAGGTGCCGATTTGTGTCCCAGTTTCTGATCCAGCTCCTGGCTAATGGCTTCAGAAAAGCAGCAGAGGATGGCCTAAGTGCTTGGGCCTCTACACCAGCATAGGAGACCTGGAGGAAGCTCCTGGCTTTGTCCTGGCTCAGCCCCAGCCATTGTAGTCATCTGGGAGTGAACCATCATATGGAAGACCTCTCCCTCTCTCTGTCTCTCCCTCTCTCTCTGTAGCTCTGGACTTTTGAGAAAAAACAACTTTCCCAAGGTAAATCATTTCAAAAAAAGTAAAACTGTATTATTACGATATTATTTAAGCTAAAGCTTTTACAAAGCACAGATAGCTTTCTCTATAGCACCATTGCCAAATAGAATGGCATTACTTCCATTGTCCTACTGACTATGGCAGGCATGACCCAAAGGGTCTTAAAAAGAAAAAAAAAAAAAAACAAGGAGAAAAAGGACTCAAATATTTTCATTTTTAGATTCAAAGGCTACAACTACATTTTTTAAATAATGGGTTTAAATCAATTGAGTTACTTTTCAGCAAAAGAGCAAACACTGTTGAAGCTTTTATGTACAAGCTCTTAAAATAGCTTTATACATGGAAACTTGGCATGTCCTTAGAAGATTAAAAAGCGAACTGATGGATATATATATATATATATATATATATATATATATTTGGTTCCTCTGTTGCGCTCTAGCTATATAAGGGGAAGCAATAATCAAAAGCTCCAATATGAATGGTAAACTGTGTCCATGCAAAAGAATCCAAACAGAGAATTAGAGGCATTTCAGCAAAACCAGGTGCAAAGTGATCAGACATGTTGCAATGATTCCCTAGTGTCTGCTCTGCCTGCCTCTTCCTCTCCTAAGGTGGTAATTGTCTGATTCCTTCCCTAACCTCTTCTCCTTCAGAACTCTTCCGTCTCTGACTTCAGCCACGGTGCTATATGTGCAGAAGCACCAGCACAAATCCCATTCTTTGTTCCAGATGCAAGCATTTCCAACTGATGACTGGTATGTCCATTTAATCCACTGGATACAAATCATGTTGAAATGAATGAATGATCTGCCCTTCCTTTGCTCTTATCTTTATATTTAAACCATCAGCAAGCCTTATCAAAGCCACTTAAATCAGTCCTCAGCTCTGCCTTCCTGCCATCAGGACCTTTTCTCCCTGGATTACTATGGTTACTTTCTAACTGGACTGCGAGGATTACCACTGTGCCTGGCAACTAGCAGATGCTTAGTGTTTGTGAAACGGATCAGCCAATCGTTGGGCCCAGTTTCTGGGAGGAGATGAAGGTTAGTTTAGTTTCTCTCTAGAGGAAGCAAAAAAAATAATAGCCGTGACTTGTTTTTGGGAATCTGTCCTGCAAGAATTACACACATAAGAGATTTTCCTGAGAACATTAGGTCTCCTTTCTCTACACAGTGGGCATATAGGAATTAGGGACCAGCAACTCTCTCAAATGCAGACAATCTCTTTCTTTTGGCTCCAGAGGAAGGATGAGAAAATAATCCAAGTTCCCTTTTCATCCTTGGTGACAGGGTGGGACTGAGAAGCACTTCAAGTGCACTCTTCCCCTTGTCTGTGCAGGCATCAGTGCCAGTCTAGTGGCTGCCATCTTGGAAAAGAACAACTCTCTTTTGCCAACTCTGATGTCTACCTTAGAATCTAATCTACTTTGCACATCCTGGTGTAGACACATTACTAGATGCAATCCAAAGCCCTGATGGATTTACAGCCTTATTATGTGCAAACTGGGGATCACATTACCTTCCTGCCTTTTGCTTTGAAAATAAATGCTTTGGCTTTGCTTTGACATTTATGTGGCAGCTGGAAACCATTATCCGTTGACAATGCTTTATTCCGTTGACAGTATCTCTTAAATACGCAGTATACTAGTCACCCTCCTCATTCATGTGCTTCCAGTTTAATCCCTGCCCCAGTGCCTCAGTGACACCTGCTTCAAGGATAATGTACTGCAGAACAAGCTCTCCAAGTATTTTAAATAAAAAGTCTGAAGCCTTGGAGATGCAGAGGTTTGAAAACTGCCAAAGTAAGACACATTGCAACTACTTTTCATAACTTCTTTCTGGTGGATTTGGGATTATTGTATGTTGTGACATGTTGGGCTCTTCAGAATCACCCTGCCAATATGAATTTATGCACTACATATTTTTAATATTGGACTTGGTGACAGCAAATCATGTATCACTGCATACCAAGAACCAGAGTCCTTTCTTCTCACTCCTGCGGCAGGCACTGCTTTGCCTTTTCCTGTGTGTGGTATTAGGTCTCCACTCTCATGTTCATAAGGTCCCTGGGGATGCAACTTTGAGTGTGGTTGTCACTAGAATAGCACAAACATAAATCACAAGGAAACATCGAGCACGTGGCCACCTAGCTGTTTGCTTCTTCAAGAATGTTGCCAGAGTGTTTGGAACCTATTTCTGCCCTCACCCACTCATGCCCCATCAACAATAGAGTCCTCAACCAATACAAAGCAGAGTTAAAGGCAATTTAATCAATATTAAATATTGCTCATACACAGTGAATGCATAGAACTGCTTTGGAGTTGCAATGTTTTTAATTTGGGAATTAATACATTTTGCACTGAAATGTACTTCTTAATACAAGGTGGGAAGGAGGTCCACAGACACACAGATCTAACTTTGGCAATGCTAGTGACGAGGTTTTGGATATGACCTTTGGCTTTAATGAGAAGAAAGCATGTGCTCCTCCTGCCTTCTCTTTAGAATTTCTCATCTTCATCCCTCAGCCACCGGCAGCAGGGCCAGGTGACTTGCCACATGGATGCCATGAAAATGATGTGTATTATTCTGAGCCCCTTATGATCCTGCCCTTCCCTGTTCCCTTTGCAATGAGAGAGCTGTGCTCCAGTCAGGGGTTGCTTGTTCATCCTGGAGCCTAGAATTCCACAGATGTGCAGCAGAGTCACTGGCCAGCTGCAGCTAACATGTAGCATGAAATAAGCAACTACGCCTCTATTGTTAGAGGAAGCCAGAAATTTGTGCTTGTTAGCTGTGGTAGTATAACCCAGGGAGAGCTAAATGATACAGTCATCAGTCCATCAGGTTGTTGAGGATCCCTGCATTTAGAATCTGCGTGATTAGCCAATTTTAGCACTTAGGACTGCTCCCCGAGACATTATTCCCCAGATATTGTACAGCTTAGTCCCTTGCATCCTTTGGGTTTCTGTGCAGTGCAGCTATCATGATGGATGGCTCTGGGGAGAACACATCATGTCCCCTTCCCCTCACCCTTCAACACCTCTACTTTCCTTAACCTCTATTAGCAGATGTGTGTCTGAAAGCATTGTCTGGTTTGTTTATTGTATCTCAAATCTAGATTACAGCCTAGTATGCTATGAGACTTTAATAAGTAGTTGATAAATGAATAAACTTCAAGATAGCAAAAAAAAAAAAAAAAGAAATCTGTTCCTTCTCAAACCGTGTATGGTTCTTTTTGTAATCTGATAATTAAAACTATTTAACTTGACATATAGTTTTGACTTGTTTTCTGGTTCCAAATCTTACCCTAGTTTTCTTCTTTGACTAATAAAAAGCTCTTGGTCTGTTGTGCTTCTTATATTGCAAGCTACTTCAAATCCTCGAAATTACCCCGGCATAACTAAGTAAATGCAAACATGTTTCCATGAAAATATCATAGTACAATTGCATTATTTTTAAGTATGCTTATCTCTAATATATCAGGCTGTGTGGTGGCTACTCTTTCATATACTGAGAGAGGCATACACCATGCTCCAACATTCCCTCCTTCCTGAACCCACAGTCTTATTTCTTGCTATCATGTCATCTCTCCAATTTTGACTTTAACATCTGTCAGAACTGTTCATAGAGCCTGGCAAATTCCATTATCCTCATGTCTTCCCTACATGGAACGTTCTCTATTTCTCTTCATTTGGCTAACATCCATGAAAGTCTGCCCTCCCTCTCTCCTTCCCTCCCTCCCTTCCTTCCTTTCCTCACACACTGATCTCAAGCAAACCAGGCACTGTCCTTGGTACTGGGGCAACATCATTGAACCGAACTGTCACGGAGCTTCCATCCTAAGGCAGAGTTAGACAGCAGTAACACACACTGTAAGTCTATTACACACAGAGATTCTCTTCCAATAGCACCAGGGGCCGGCATCGCCATGCTGCTGCCACTGCCTTAGACGGCTACATCAGGCAGGACTTGACACTATCAAAAAGAAGAAAGAAAAAGACTCAAAGAGAAAAAGATGTTATAGAGGGTAATAAGTTATAAGAAAAGGAAATAAAAAAGCAGAGAAGGGGGACTGGTTTTCTGAGCATGGGAGATTAGGACAGGAAACGGATGTTTTCTAGGGTCAGAGTGCTTCAGGTAGAGGGCACAGTCTGTGCAAGGGCCCTGAGGTAGGAACACATTCACAAAGCGCCAAGGAGGCTTGAGTGCTTTGCACCAAGACTAATTGAAAAACAGGAATGAAGGGAATGGTGAGAAAGCAAAATTAATTAGACTCAAGGTGTATGTCTCAGAAAACACCTTTGGCTTATGGAACCCACTGGAAGCAAAAAGATCAGAAGCAATCTATTTTCTGAAAGAACTATCTTCACAAAGAAGCCAACATCTGTAACTGTTGGAAACTTGAAACAACCTTTTGCCTTTAAGCTTCTATAAGCCATACATGGACTGAGAGACTCCTCAAAGAGAGGTTTATTCCTCAGCTTCTCCACCAACTGTGCCAAGGAAAAATCTCCCAGGGGCATAGCAAAGGGCCAAGGAGAACAGGGGCCAAAGGTACCTCCTTAGCCAGACCGTTGAGGAAATTCTCATAGCCCCAGTGGAGAACACCTCCATGATGACTACCTACCAGGACACAGGTGGGCAATGGATAAACAAACTGTGGTGTAGTTTCATGATGGAACATTCCTTGGTGATTAAAAGAAAGGAAATGCTGATATATTCAACAACAGGTATGAATCCCAAAACCATTAGGTCAAGTGAGAAATGCAAGACACAGAGGAATATATACTATGTAAATTCACTTGTATGAAGTTCTAGAATAGACAAAACTAATTGATGCCAGCAGAAAGCAGAAATGAGGTTCTTGGTTAGAGAGAGGGATTGACTGCAAAAGGACATAAGGGAATCTTTGGGGGACAAGTAAATATTTTATGTATTGATTGCCATGGATGGAGGCTGCATCACGGTATACAACCATCAAAACTCATTGAGCTGAGCACTCAAAGTCCATGCATTTTCTTGTATATAGATGCCATTTCAGGGAAAATAACACCACAAACAGGAAGGAAATTAATATAATTTGCACATGAAATTGCTAACCCCAAAACTGTTTTCACATATTTTATCATATATAGACTTTAATTTTGGGAGTAACAGAAAAAAGGGGCAGGTTTCCAGCCAGAGCTAAGAGCAAGAAAACCATCCTTGGCCTTAATTTTTTTTTAACTTGTCTTGAACCTAATTGCTTTTCCGTGTTCAGGTTAAGCGGCACTCTCTAATGTATTTTTGGTCATTAATTTAAATGTTATCCTTGACTTAACTGGAATGTTCACACTTCGATATAAATCTCTTGTGTAGCACATTTATATTCTCCATTTATGTTGCCTACACTGATTAGTAGGTCATTCTGGCCTATGCTAGGAGATCCAGTCACTAACCTGACTTATCTGTCCTAGAAGTACACTCATCTCTGCTGCCTCATTCACCCTTTGTTGCTTGTTGTCACTCACATCCAGGCTGTGTGTATTTACTTTTTCTGCTTGTTTTAAAAAAGGCAAAGGCTCTTACACATTTAAATGAATTCTACAAAGAAGCTTCATTTTGCCACACCCCATCATCACCTCTGTCACCACCCTAGAACCATAGCATATTATATCTTTAGTACAGCTCTCTCTGTTCCACAAGAAGTTAAATGGAAGACACTGACTTTTCAAGGAGTTTATGAAGTATGGGACAGAGCAACCTTGGTAATTTTTTTCTTTGGTGTTTGTAGTCATCGTTAGACTTATTTTCCAGGTGGGACCTTGCTTATGGACACCTGGACCCATAGCCCTGTGAGCCTGGCACAGAGGACACAGGAATGGATGGGCTAGGAGGAGGAGATCATAGAAAGTAACTGGAAGGGCAGAGGCAAGGTAAGAGAAGGCACAAAACCTCGCCTGGTTTACATAGAGACACAGGATGTTGAGCAGCAGCTCAATTCTAGGTCTTACCTGAAAGCCCTGGATGGATTGTTGCTAGACTTGTGTCCCATTCAGAAACTCCAATTACTTCCCTTAAAATAGTCAGAACCTAAACCCCACCATTGTCATCCTCAAAGTTTGGCTCATTCTCAGTCCCTGCCCATAGGATGCACTCCTGATAAATAGTTCCCAGTGCACAGGCTGAGATCCAGACTTCCCTCCTCACCACCCCATCAGCTCAGAGGAGCTCTAGTGGGTTTTCTAAGTGTGTTGGCCACGTTCCACGTAATTCTGGATGCCCCTCTTCCTGCCACATTACAGTGGATTGGACAGGAATGGACACTTCCGTGTGGGGCAGTCAACCCCCAGCCTGACAGTGCTCTAAGAGGGTAAAAAGTCTCAACCCAATAAGCACATTTTCTCCTGGATAACCCGAATTTCAGATAGATACAGAGATAAGGAGGAATATAAACATGATGAAGAGGATTATGGCACTGGAGAGTTCCTGAGAGGTGGCTGGTTAGAAAGAAGCATGTACTCACAGGAGACCAAGTGGAGCCTGAGTATGGGTTAGCCAGAAGCCAACCAATGCAGCAGAAAAATGTCCTGAGGACAGCAGAAAAATACAAGAGATATTGATCACCAGTCATTGGGGGAGTGGAGGTTAGATACCTGCCTGCAGCCTGAGGTTTGCTGGGTGCATTAAGGCCCAAACCTCATAGATCGGAATGAATACAGCTGTTCCTAGAATCTTACAATACATGGTACTTCAAAAAATTCACAGAAAATCAGAATTAAAAGATAAGCTTGCTTTGGCTCAAAAAATTTCTAAATCCATATGTATAAGGGGATCTTCAAAAAGTTCATGGAAATGCATATTGTGAAAAAAATATGCTTGACTGAATACACATGAAAAATATTCATGACTGAATCTCCCAGCACCTTGATTTTGAACTTCGCAGGCATCAGCACTGTAAGAAGGCAAGTCAGTTGTTTATAAATCAGCTGGTTTATGGCATTTTTGTTATAGAAGCCCAAACATACTGAGGCAGGTGGAGTCGGAAAATGAAATTTGGAAAGGCACCCTAGACCAGCATGTCTTCAATTTTACTGTGCATAAGTGTCTCCAGAGCTCTTTGAAAAATACACGTTCTCTTCAGTGGGCAGCAATGTGAGAACCACATTCTGAGGACGAGACTGTGCCATGACCCCCACTGCCGCTCTCAGTGTAGCTTAGTGCCATGAATGAATGCTCATTAAAACATACGTGTGTACCATGGCCTCCAAGGCCCTGAGAACTCTTCCATGTGACTTGGTAGGGCATGTAAATGATGAACCTCTCATTTTAGTAACATGGAAATATTTGAAAACTCCCGGAATTCCAAACCATTAAGGAACTGATATCAGCCACTTTCTTTCACCTTTTAGAACATTTGCAGCTTTAGAGCTACAAGAACTGACAGGCTGGTGGGCTGGGTAGGAAGACGGGAACACAGAGACAGTTTCAGTTGGCTGAGTTGTTTCATGAATAAAAGTTTAAGGGTTCACTCTGAGGAAAAAGGAACCTTTCTAGAACTCCAGGCATCATGGGAATGGGTTTTATATTGGACTAGGTGTGTAAATGCTCCCCCTTAATACTGACCAATCAGGCCCTACATTGGACAAGGGGTGTGACACCTAAATCCTCCCCCCTCTCTCTGACCAATCACATTTGGTTTTTAAAGTCACTGAGAGGTGGAGTGTCTATTGTAAATGAGCATTACTAGTCATTTTAAGATTTTGAAAAGACTTGGACTGAGCTAACTGTATTTCCATACAGCAATGGCTGGAGAACGGTGAAGAACAGCCTTCTGCAGGAATGGTCAATATATAAATGCATGTAGTGATTCCTCCTGAGGAATACACAGCCCATTTACAAAACTGCTACCCTTGAGAGGGGATGAGAAAGGAGCACAGCTAGGACTGGCTCATTCTGAAAGCTATGATCCCTGTAGATGACTTTTTAGCTTCTCAATCACCCACATTCCATCCTGAGTCCCAATATAACTCTACGAGATAGCTTGAGGAGCTATGCAAGTCATACATGCGAATGGCAATTGTCTAGGTGGCTGTAGGTCACCTTGGGTTGGCTGGGGTGCATTGATCACAAGGTGGTGGTGTCCTTCAGCTGGGGGTGACTGGCTGTGGATGCTTTAGAGATTGGAGACTTCTGATTCCCATCATCATTTCCTGTGGACTTCTCATAGAGCAACCAACTCATTCTAGTGTATCCGGGACTTTCCTGCTTTAACACTGACAGTTCTAAGTTCTCAGGGAATTTACCAGTCTCCAGAAAACCCAGATGGTCAGTCTCTTTTCTCAGACTAGTGAGGTCTGGGTGATGAAGGAATCAGGTGGGAAGATATGAAAGGCCAGAATCCTGAATCCTGACAGTGACATAGGAACTAGGATTGACTTACAAAGATATTTAAAGAAGAAGGTGTTGAGGGAGGGGCTTCATGCTCAGATGAATTAGGAAACTCTTCCTGAAATTAGTTGATTTGCAATTGGGATGTGTTTTATTTTAATAATTTTGTCATCTCCCTGCAAACCTCACCGAAATCTCAAAGATGAGACAAAGGGGGAAATACTGCTTGTGCTTATACCGTAGACAGAAGCTTGAATGTCTACACCAAAACACTTCTGAAGATTACAATGATACAGAAATTATGGCAGACACACCAAGAGGTAGAGTGCTAGCACTTTTGTTGTCCCCACTGAACCAGGTCATAAAACTTGGGGGATGGATTTTCTGAAACAAAATGCCAAAAGAAACAAATTCCAAACTATAAACTAGACTTAACTTTGATACTTAAAAACAACAACAGCAACACCTACAATAGCGATGGACCAAGTCCGTATTTGACCAGTCATTCACTTTGAACTCTTTAGAAAAACAGCTTCTGTGATCTAAAAATACCAAATCCTAATCAAAATATAACAGGCCAGTTGCTATGACTCTGACTTTGGCACCCACTTTAAACAAGCAGGATTAATGCATGGCCTAGGAGCCCAGTGAGCTTATGTTTATTTATAATATTCAATATTCCCATAAGCACAAATGTTCCAAATGGAAGGCTGCATTTTGATAATGCCCATTTCTTCATTAAGATTTCATCATCTACCTACATTAAAAAGCTTCTCCCTACACTTTGTTGCTTCTGCTTTCACCTTGTGTATTCCTGTTTTATTTGCTTAATCTTGAGTTCCTGGCTTTCCAGGCAGTTTCAAATTTGAAACAAGCAAAGTTTGTGCATTAGCGTATCCTGGGCATGCATGATTTATGAACAGCAGGTTTCTTGGCACAATTTAATGGTATAAAAGAGAGACTTTGTTTTAAACATTAAAATGAAAGTCAAGAAGTGGCAACAATGGGTGAGATAGAACACAGCCCATAAAAAGTTCAGGTCAAGGATTAACCACTATTGTTCTGTTTCTTACTCTTTGGACTGATGTGCTAATGAATTTAATACATTACCTGCAGTCCTGACATTTGATCAACAAATAAAATATTTTAAGTTATTTGTCTGATAACTTACCCAGTGAAACTCTTACTCTGGAAAAAAATTGTTAACATTTTTCTAAATAGTGAAAACAAACATCCTTTGACTTAATTCAAAGTAAGTCTATTTTCTATTTAACAGGCACCCTATGCATATTCACGCCATTTTTCTCCATAATAATTCTGCCCCTGAGACTTTTGAAAATCAATATATCAGTCGTGGTTACCAAATCTTTTAAAGAAAAGCCAAAGCCCCCAGAACCTCAACAGAACTCCCCTTCTTGAGTAAAACTACAGCCAATTCTGGTTTAGGCCCCTGGAATAAAGTTTTGACATACAAATCTCTTTTTCATGACAAAAGAGAAGATCAAATATACAGTGCTTAATAATTATAACCAAATACCCTTAGTAAGTGAAATGTAAATGATTACATTAAATTGATTATTCCAAATAATGTCTTGCATTTGAAATATTCCAGCCCCTTCACACACAAACAAGTAGCAGTATTTGTCCGAGTACCAAGTCGGTCCTAACCTTTCTTTGCAAGGCTCAACTGCAGAACTTGTGAGACTGTAACTCAGACCTTCAAATGAGATCCCACTGACGTAACACTCAAGGTTTTCAGTGTTGTGCAGCGATTGCTCATAACTGTTATCAGACAGCCTGAAAGGTTTTGATATCGATGTTAAGAAACCAGAATTGAGGACGTTGATGGCTTGAGGAAGCTCAGGATTCACTGACAACGAGAAGCTTTGCTTCTTACACAAAACCCAGCCCTGTCTTCTGCAGTGGAAGCACTCAGGGCACTTTTCTGGTCTACTGCGAGGAGCAGTGGCCAGAGCACATGGACACCTGCTTACCTTGTAGGTTCTGCAATGGCAGAGTCATGATGCCTCCAGCTGCAGCTGCGGCTACCAGCCCTTGGATGTTGGTGAGATTCGCTGTGGGTAGTGTGAGGACCAGTCCCTGCTGACCGCCTAGCTGTCCCGCCATGTTGAAGGGGATGAGGATAGGCTGGTTGAGGGCTGGGGGTCCTCCCGGCATCACGCCCGCGACCGCAGAGGCTAACTGCTGCGCGGTCAGAAGTGGCTGCAATGAAACAGATACACGGAGCTCACTTTCCAGTGGACTTTTAAATGCTTTCCTGCCACTTAAGCGGGGCCTGAATGCTCCAGAAGAAGTAGCAAAGCATCGTGCTCTCTCCCTGAAAAAAAGACTGGAGAAAAGGAATGTTTGTGAAACCATGTTTTATTTCTTTGGAAAATTTTGTTTGGTATAGTCATTCCTTGAGGAGTTAAATATCTTTATTAAGATTTATTTATTTATTTAAAAGGCAGAGTGACAGATAGAGATGAGATAGAGAAAGATTATACATATATGTGTGTGTGTATATATATATATAGAGAGAGAGAGAGAGAGAGAAATGTATTCCCTCTTGCTGTTTCACTCCCCAGATGGCTGCAATGGCCAGGGCTGAGATGAGCTGAAGCCAGGTCTCCCACGTGGTTGGCAGAGGCCTGAGAACTTGGGCCACTCTCTACTGTCTTCCTACCCATATTATTCCCAAGGAGCTGCATTGGGAGCAGAGCAGCGAGACTCAAACTGGCTCTGCAATATGGGATGCTGGCATCAAAACAGGTGGCTTAACCACAATACTGGTCCCATTAAGTACCTTTAGAAGTAACAACTTGCACTTGTATATTATTTTTTCAAGAAACTTTCACTTGATCCTACCCTGCTGTATTTGAGACTCTCATCTAATGTACTCTGTGTTTTTCCAGAAAGAATTCATTGGGATCAGTGAAATTTTGGTTTTTAAAAAAGTGATGAAATAATATTTTCAGTTATAAAATTAAAAAAAAATGTAAAAGATCAACTCAATGCTAGAAAAAGTCTACAGTGTGCCATTATGCAGCTCTATGGCTAGGGGACAAGCACACTGGCATAATCCTTTCGGGAAGCAGCTTGGAAATACATATCATGAGCTGCAAAAATAGTCATTCCTTATTGACTCAGAACATGCTTCTAGGACATAGTGTGAAGATATAATCCAAAAGGAAAAGTGATAAATGCATGAAAATGTGTTGCAGTTAAAAATACATCAGTGTTGAAAAATGGTTTGTTACAATATTAAACTTGATGAGATATTGCATTGGCATTAAAATGGATTATTATGACACCTCTTTATAAAAACAGAACATACATTTTAAAAATGGGTGATCGCTAATGAAATATGAATGGTTATTATTAAGATAGTAAAATTATAAATGTGTAAAAACAAGATCCAAAATGGATTGTAGGAGCTACAGTTATGGCACAGTGGGTAAGTCATTGCCTGTGATGCCAGCGTCCCATGTGAGCACCAGTTTCAAGTCTTGGCTGCTGCACTTCTCAGCCAGATCCCTGCTAATGTGCCTGGGAAAGCAGTGGAAGATGGCCTGAGTGCTTGGGCCATTGCCAATCAAGTGAGAGACCTGGATGGAGTTTCAGGCTTAGGCCTGGCCGTTGTAACCATTTGAAAAAGATGGGAGATTCTCTCTCTCTCTCTCTCTCTCTCGCTCTCGCTCTTGCTCTTGCTCTCGCTCTCTCTCCTTTTTCTGTTTCAAATAAGTAAATGAAATCTTTAAAGAAATGGAATTTTACAGATAAAAATATTTAATTCTAGTTTAAATTCTTTTTGAAAATTCTTTTATTACTGTAACATTCTTTGCCCAATTGAAATATTACAAAAATCAATGATTATGTCCTCAGCTGATCCAAAAGCCATTATTAGACATGGAACAGCAGCAGTAGACTTGTCTGAGGGCATGGTGTGTCCTCCTTGGCAGACAGATGTAGGCAGATTCCTGCCCTGGCAGAGTCAAGATGATGAGACACATTTGATCCTAGACTGCTCTATCCCGGGCTTGCCCTGCACCCCACCGCTCGCCCCACCCTTCCAGGAGCAGTGTGGAGCAAAACCCCACATCAAGCTTTCTTCTAGAGGAACCAATACAAAGCTCTTATCTGGGAGATTTTGACTTTTTTCCTACTTCTTATTTGTTGAATATTATGGTTGAATATTTACAACATAATTGAATATTATGGGTAGTGGTGAATTAAGCCTGTGGATAGAGTGGATTGAAATTATGTCTTTATGGGCCGGCGCCATGGCTCACTAGGCTAATCCTCCACCTAGTGGCGCCGGCACACGGGGTTCTAGTCCCAGTTGGGGTGCCGGATTCTGTCCCGGTTGCCCCTCTTCCAGGCCAGCTCTCTGCTGTGGCCAGGGAGTGCAGTGGAGGATGGCCCAGGTGCTTGGGTCCTGAACCCCATGGGAGACCAGGAAAAGCACCTGGCTCCTGGCTCCTGGCTCCTGGCTCCTGCCACTGGATCAGCGCGGTGCGCCGGCCGCAGCGCGCCGGCCGCGGCGGCCATTGGAGGGTGAACCAACGGCAAAGGAAGACCTTTCTCTCTGTCTCTCTCTCACTGTCCACTCTGCCTGTCAAAAAAAAAAAATTATGTCTTTACAAAAATCAAAGAGAAAAAAAAGAAAGGGAGGAAGAAGGGGGATGGAGGGAAGGAAGTATGGTTATCTTCTTAGAACCACACCTATGAAATACATGAAATCTCTTCTTTTCATATTAATAATATTTTTTAAAAAGAGCCAAAAAGTTGTCATGATTCTCTAAAGGAAAAGGT
The DNA here is from genome assembly GCF_964237555.1 of Oryctolagus cuniculus. Classification (NCBI taxonomy): domain Eukaryota; kingdom Metazoa; phylum Chordata; class Mammalia; order Lagomorpha; family Leporidae; genus Oryctolagus; species Oryctolagus cuniculus. The sequence continues at coordinate 29,252,660 of NC_091447.1, read as the reverse complement.
AATCAAGTATAGGCATGGTACAAAATCCAGCATCTAACAGGCAGGCATGATTCTGATGCCGCAGTCAGCCTACCAATGAGGTGCAGAGAGGTTAATGAGTTGTTCAAAGTCCCAAGTAGAGAATGTGTGGAGGTGGGTGTGCTGTTCAAGTTTAAGTCCAGGCAGGCTGCCCCGGAATCCATGTTTTAGCCCTTCTCCATCAAAGAACAGATGAGAGAAGAGAATGCTTCCTCTGCAGAAAGTAGGGAGGGGTGGAGAGGGCTGAGCCCACTCTTTGGCCATCCCTACAAAGTCCCCTCCAGGCCATTAAAAGACTCAAAGGCTCTGCACAGCCTAATTTTGGACCACTTACTCTAGCTCCTAATGTACTTGTACATCTCACATGGAATAGCAGGGCTTCCCTTTAAAAAAAATACAAAGTTACTCTGAAGAGCAATGTAAACATACTCTGGGACTAAGTACAAAATTATAAGCATGCCCTCAGTTCCCAGTGGTGTCCTAGTGTGCTATCACGGCCCATGGTAAGAGCATGGTAAGTTGGAAGGCAAATGGGTGCTCCTCAGATCATATAAAAGGTCACACACGGGGAGTTTTTGGCCAGTAGCACTTCACAAATTGGATTTGCAGGCTCAGAGCAGGGCATGCCCCCCCCCCAGTTTGTCACAGTGCCACTGTCCCTCACTACCCTGTTCTGTGACATCACTTACCTCACCTGGAGGCATTTGAGTGTGTTGCCCTTGGTCTGTTCATAGCCACAGGTGTGCACACACACAGGCAGGATGTGATAAGAGTCAACCTAGAAGGGGGACGACACATAGAAGCCTGCTCCTGAGATGCTTAGGAAGCCCCTGTTGAGGCTTCTGTAATTCCTCAGATGGCCTCCCAGGTTTCGTGTGCACAGCACGGAGTTATCTGTGCTCCCAGAGAGACGACGGAATCTAAGCCCACAGGGACACTTGGTGGCAACTGGACCAAGAGCGTCAAGAGCATCCCACGCTCTCAACTTGTGCTGAAAGCAACTGACTTCCGAGAACAATGGTACCAGTAGGGAAAGAAAGGCCCAAGCATCGGTTTCTCTTCCATAAAAGCAGGATGAAGCCCCAAAATTTCACTGTAAACAATAGAGGTTAAAAACACACACAAAATCCCAGGCTTTTATAATTGTGTTCTACATCTCCATATAACCCACACCAGGCTGCAAAAAACAAATATTGGACTTTAAAAAATAATGAATGTATTTCTTTATTAATGCAAGAGCTATGTGTGATGTACAGTATTGTCAAACCCAATAAGCTGAACTTGCATTAAAATTGCATTAACTTTTTTATATTAAATCACATCTTGTATTTCAAAAATGGCTATAGTAAGGTTGAAATAACTTAATTTTCTTCACACTCCAGTCATTAAAGTTTTACTTTCTAGAAAACTGCATGGTAACCAACAGCACAGTTGTGGTACTTTACCAATATACATATTTTTCCAAATGATTAAAACCAGTGTTTCCTTTAGGAAGAGAAAGGAATTTGCAGACACATATTTTCTTGATGATGTTTAATAAATAATGTACTCATACAGTTTCCCATACAAAAATTTATCACCATCTTTGCTCTGTTGGAGTTAATTGGATTTAACTCATTATTATTTATCTGGTTATTTATCTGGTTAAATCACCCTCAGCGTTGCCTAACGGAAAGCAGTTGAGACGTACTGACCTGTGGCCCAACTGGAAATGGGGGATGGGTCTGACTGGCCTGGTGTTGGTCGGGCGTGCCTGGCTCTGAGAGCGCCGTGCTTCCTCTGGCCCCTGGAATTCAAAAGAGAAAGACTCCGTTCATGGAAGATCTGCCTGGGGATTGCTCACCTGACATCACAGAATAATGAGGCATAGATGATATGACGAGAGTGACTTATCAATTGTTTCAGAGCTCAAATCATTTAGCACCTGCATCAGTGACGCTAAGGGACATTCGGGATAGCCAAAGTCATTAGGAGGTAGAAGCCTAGCACAGCAAAGTAACGTTATCATCCATTGTGCCAATGGGCTTGCTTTACACAGCCATGTGCGTGGCATTCACCGGCACAGCCAATGTGCAGGAAACTGCATTCTTTATGCTTGGGAAACAACAGCTAATCTAATTCCCCAAAGCCAAACAGCACGTGATTTTAGATATGACCAAGTCCGTCCGTATGATCGCCCAATACTGTTTCCCCAACCCTTTCACACTTCCTGCCCTTCTACGTTCATGCTGCAGACACCGGACCTCAGGAATGTGCGTTCCTAAAAACAAAACCAGTTTTAACATAACCTTGCACCAGCCCAAAAAGAACATGGATCTCCTTTAGCAAGTTTCCTGGATGCTGACTGAAGCAGTAAGAATCCCACCCTAACTCCAGGGAGCCCCACTATGCTAAGCACAGAACCCAAGTTACTACCTTGCCCATTGGGCAAAGCTTGAAAACAGAGATTCCACCATCACAGTGCCTCTTGCAAACCCTTCTAACACGAGAGTCTATGCATGCTATGTGCTTTGTCTCAGGACAAGCCACACCAGAAAAATAGTGGCAGAAACAATAAACACACAAATAAACAAACCAATATACTAAGGGAGCAGCGATTTTTGAGGGTTTCTACTTGGTAGCTTTTGTTTTCTTGGAGTTTTCTAATGGGGTGGTTGAAATCCAATTCCAAGTGAACCTTAACAAGATCCTCTTGCCTGATGTTTGTCCTATGAATAGCAAGTGGAAGACAATTCAAATCCCGTTTACTGGCATGCAATGAACGACCAAGAAAAAAAAAAGATATGATTCTGTCACACTTATAAATTTTAAAGAAGGTATTATTGGCTCATTTAAAACAAATTCTTCTATTTATTCTCCAAAGGGACAGACTTATAAATAATGGAAATGTGGAAAAAACACTTCAGCACATTAAGCTACAAATAAAATTGACTGCTACATATTATTCAATTGACTTCTATCTCCACAGCAATGTGTCAATCATAACAGCATTTTATAATAGGATTAAGCAATAAACGTGCAAAGCTATTATGCAGAAATCTGAAAATCTGATTAATTTGTAATATTTTTTTGCACACAAAGTCAGGAATGGACATTGCTTGGGGAATACTTACAAGCATTCTATTGAAATTTCTAAATTGATTTGGAACAAACTAATAAAAACACAGACTTGCTGACATTTTATAAAGTGAATTCTGTCAAAATATGTTTGGCATTTTAATGATTGCTGTCATTTAATAACAAGGCTAAGATGACCCTTCAGAAGATGCCAACAATTTCCCTGTAATGTGCAGAAGACCTTTCTTCTAAATTTTTTATATGTGATTTACTTATTATGCTTGAAAAGCAGGGCATTTTAAACTGGGAGGCGCCTTCTGCAGCTCACATCTTACAGTCTCTGAGCATACGTATCTGGTTCCTATTTTGTCTTAAAATTCTCACCCGAGCTTTATGGATTTGCAACACTCACTAGATCCCCAAAATGATGATTTTGGTCAAATATTCAGATTAGCCAAATTCTCCAATAATTTGGTTACCAGACATGGCGCTTTCCAGTCAATGGTGAAAAGAGAATTTTACAACACACAGAAAGACAGAAAAGTCCTTGGAATCGATGTAAAAAGCTGACTATTAAAAGATTTCCATCCACCCAAGGCCCCTCTGTCTCCCGGTTCTTTGGCGTGTGCCAGGCCCATGTTTTGCCACTGGTCCTCACGCGTGTCACTGCAGGCTTAGGTCTGGTCCCACGCAGGCCCTGTGTCAACAAGATAGCGTGTGTGTTCCCCGTAACTGTACCCAGATTACATTTGCTTACGTTTATTCCCTGTTGCTTCGAGGCCCTAACTGGTGCTCAGCAGCTTGTTCTGAGGCTAGTTATTCTGAAAAGCCGTGTTCCAGGCAGTCTGGGGCAATTCCACACAATTTCATGTGTAAAATGAAGTCTTTCACAGGCTCTGGAGGAGATTATGTATGCTCTCCTGCCTGGATCAGAAAGTAATGTTTCTTCTTAATGCGCATCTCCATCTCCCCCAAACACATGTATCACGCTTAACCTTGTAGGACCATAAACTAATCTGTCTGGTCGGAAGGCGGCTCCCGTATCAGGGGCCTTCTCAGAGCCAGAAGGGGAATCCAGCAGTCAGAATGAATAAATGACATCGGCTAAAGGCTGCAGAGAGATTTGAAGCAACACTTAGCCATGCGCTAGCAGAGAATTTGAGGGTAGATTGTATTTCCACGGCTACAAACATCGAAACACAAACTTGAATATGTTGGGTGGGTTCCTTCCGACCAGGAGCCTGGGAAACACACACCATTCCTGCAGACAAAGGGATTCTAGCAACACCCTGTGTCCTGTTGGGAAGCCAGTGGCCTGAGTTTAATAGAGAGAAGCCATGAGCCCATGGGTCAGGGGCTGTGCAGGCATTTCATTCAGTTTTCGAATATGCACTCAATAAAACAGTGGATTGCCTTATAGTTCGGCAGTGGGATAATTCCTTTAAGAGCGATCTAGGCATCCACTTGACTCTCCTGTTATTTAACATAAACACTGAAAATGTCTTAGAATGATTAGCTTCTTGGCAAATTCCCCCTCAATTGCAATTTAGATATTAAAAGCATTTTGCTATGAAGGTAAGCAGCAGGGATGCTTCCGTGTTAATTTCTACCACTTAACTAAATGCACGGACCTAGACTTGTTTTCCAACTTCTTTCCACATTAGCTTCCTCTTGTAAAAGTCAGGGACGGTAATAGTACCTCCCTCACAGGGCTGCTGCTGTGGGGATTCAATGAGCGAATATATACACAGGCACGTCTTGAAACAGTACATTCTTGCCCTATAAGTGCTATTTCTTTTTCTTACTATTACTTAAGATTTAATTTGTGTTTAATCTATTAATATTTAATTTGACCATAATTTTTGCCTGCCTCAAACCAAATCAATTCATATCCCTGGCCCTTGGGGTGCAGTCCTCAGTCCCTTGTACCCCAGTTATGGTGGCCACTGTACACTCACCCTAAACATGTGCTGTGCACCCAAAGTCGGGCCTCCTGGTGGAGTGCTTTATAGGGCTGGGGTGGGGGGTGTCGGGTGAGTGGGCAGCACCACTATAAACAAAACTTCAACCAGCTGCCCAGGAGCTCTGAGTCACCCGGAGCAGGCAGGATCTCCCACTAAGCTACAGATCAGACCCCTCTTAGCTGGCTACCCCAGTGATGCCAATGGGTCCCCAACTGAAAAAACCCAGTATGTGTCAGGCGGGAGTGGCTGTGGGTTCCCATGCCCTCCATGTTTGACATGAGAAGGAGAGTGATTTTTCTACCAAGATCAGCACCCATACTACCAGGTTCAATCAGTCTCACACGGAGAAACTGGTCTTCTCACGCTGACCCATGTCTGTGGAAGGCTGGGGCAAGTTCTTCAGAATGAAGCTAATCAGAGTGAAAGAAAGGACAGATTGGACCCAGCCTCCCAGTGACCTGACCACAGGAGAAGCCACCACTGAAACCCTCTGAGGAGACCAACAAATCAACCCAGGGCAGGTGTCACAGAGGCCCCCACATCTGCTCCAGGACTGCCCTCACCCAGGTTCAGCACTGGGGCGTTTGTGGCTACAGATAGAGGTTTAGTTCATATTCCATGAAGACAGGAGTCAGGCAGAAGTGACAACGGACTGAACACAATCACCTTCAATTGTGCATTGATCCTGACATAATTAGCCAACTTACAAGTTTTTTTTTTTTTTAAAGATTCATTTATCCATTTATCTGAAAGGCAGAATGACACAGAGAGGGAGAGACAGAGAAAGGAATCTTCCATCCACTGGTTCACTCCACAAATGGCTGCAATAGCCAGAGCTGGGCCCGGCCAAAGCCAGGAGCCTATAGCTCCTTCCTAGGCTTCCACACGGGTAGCAGGGCCCAGGCATTTGAGCCATCTTCCACTGTCTTCCCAAGCACAATAGCAGGGAGCTGGATCAGAAGTGGAACAGTTGGGACCTGAACCAGCACTCGTGGGGTGCTGGTGTAACAGGCACAGCTTAATCTGCTGCATCACAACACTAGCCCCTAGCTAGCCTTATGATTAAGCCAAAGTACAAGATACCTAAACCGACAGGTGTTTTCCCCAGATATTTGCCCCTTTGCAACATACATCAGTTCTAAGATACTACCCACTTTGCCCTCCTTCAACATCCCCCCCCTCTATTTTTCTGATTTTACAATGACATACTCTGAATTTTATTTATAATTACAAGTTTAACGCTCCACTAAATAAAGAATTCAAGAAGGAGTAAGCAGAAAAACCACTATTCCTTGAGTATAGACAAAGGCTATAAATAATAATCAAATCTCAAAAGGTCAATTTTGCTCACATACATTACATTTTTGTACCCTATATATTAGTTACCACAAGTCAGGGAAAACATATTTGTCTTTCGGGGACTGGCTTATTTCATTCCTTTTCATGGCTGTGTAGTAGTCCATCATGTATATATACCATGATTTCTTTATCTAGTCATCAGTTGGTGGACATCTGGGTTGATTCCATATGTTTGCTATTGTGAGTTGGGCTGCTATAAACATGGAGGTACAGATAACTCTTTCATATGCTGATTTCATTTCTTTTGGGTAAATTCCCAGGAGTAGAATGGCTGGGTCATGTGGTTCTCTAATTTTAGATTTTTGAGGAATCTCTACACTGTCTTCCAAAGTGGCTGTACTAGTTTACATTCCTACCAACAATGTTTTAGGGTATCTTCTCTCAGTATCAGTGGGAAATTGGTTCCAAGATGCACAACAGATACCAAAATGCCCAGACGCTCACACTCCTTCTATAAAATGATATGGTATTTACATACAATCTATTCATATCTTCCCATTTACTTTAAGTAAATCTCTAGATAACTTACAGTGCCTAACATAGTGAAAATGCCAGGTAAATGGTTGTTACAACTTAGTGGTTAGGGAATAATGCCAGGATAAAAACTGTACGTGTTCAGTACAGATTTTGTTTTTCTAAGTATTATCTATTCACTGTAGCTTGAACCCGACTGCATGGTGCTTCCTTTAGTCCATGGTAGCCTAATCAGGAAATACAGAAAAACAGTGGCGCCGAGAAGCTTCCGAGTCTCACGCAGACCATGGCTTAGCCCAGTGGTCTTCCTTAGGCCTGACCAACGTTGGTGGAGCTTGACCAGAGGTTCACATGCCTTGTGTGAGTACTGACAGCAAACATGTTTAGGTGCTGCACGACACCCCCATGTTTGAGACCAGAGGCTTCGATGCCGCCCAGGCAGGCAGGGGCCATCCATCAGCATCACTTCCGTGGCCCTCCAGGTCTCCTCACCTGGAACATTCTTCCATTGTAATCCATGACCCTTTTACCAAAGGGAAGAACTTCTCAGATATACCTATTTCATAACCAAGATTTGTTCCTAGGAAGTTCAAGGAATGTAAAAGCTGATTTTAAAGCAATCATAACATAGAATTTAAAAGCTATATGATACCAGTTAATTCTCTGCAAATATAAGGAAGCCTAATTTCAATTTGTTAGAAACAAGATGGGTCCGAAGTGGCAAAAGGCATTCAAACTAATCAGGAGTTTGAATGGCACACTTGATCAAAACTTATTTTGATCATCAAAATGCCTCTGTGACCACGGGACATTGGTTCCATCAACACCGTCTTTCCAGGGGTGATCTAACACCCGAAGCCCACAGAGAGTGGATCTCTGCACTCTGGAGGGAAGGAGTGATCTCAGAGTTAAAGGTAACAGTGAAGTCTCCCAAATGCCACTTCCCCACCCAGCTCAAGCTGAGTTCCTGAATAACCGTTACTAATTCCTGTCATCATGTTCCTCACAGCAAATTTGTTTTTGCTTTGCAAATCCTTCTTAAATTTTGCTAACAATAATTGCACATATTTGTGGGCTACAGTGTGGTATTTCAACACATGTATACGACGGGTAGTGATCAACACAGGTTAACCAGCGGTCCTCCTGCTATCATATAGCTTTATGATTGCAGGCTTGGCGCTCCTTCTATTTGCTCATACAATACTAGGTTATCATGAACCATAGTCTCCCCACTAAGATGTATAATGCTTGAAGCTTATTTCTTTGATCTAATTCTGATTGGGTACCCATTATCCAAACCCCCTTTATGTTCTATGCCCACACTCCTTTCTTAGCCTCTAGGAATCACCATTCTGTGTTCAGATGGACAGATTTATATGTTTATTTTTAGCCTCCACATATGAGAGAGAACATGTGATGTGTGCCTTCTTTGTCTGGTTCATTTCACTTAACATGATGCCCTTCAGTTCCACCCTTTTTGAAAACTTTGATTATAATGAATTTTCATTAACTAAAGTAAACCAGGCTTAGCATCCCTTAGCTTCTCGACAGATATAGACTCTAGTAGAGAGTTTTGAATTTTGCTTCCTTTTTGGAGTTTATTCTTTGATCTTGGGAAGGTGTAGTCCTTGCTGGGGACTTACCCCACTACCTTTGCAGAGGATATGATAGCCACGGCAGACAGAGAAGGAAGTGGAATTGCAAATATGAATTGTTCAGCCCAAACCAGTTCCACTTTCTCCCACGGGCAGACCATCCCTCCAAAACACAGTGCCTAAGATTCCCTTGGCAACAACCAATGCATTTTTAATGGCTGGGCTCCTCAGGACATGGGAGTTTGGAATTCTGTCCTCCGTGCATTAACACAAACATAATCACGTGAAGGTCACAGAGACCCCTCAGCTTTTTCTGGTCGTCATGCTTTTCTTACCCACTGTTTGCAGTTTGCACCAGCGAGTGAGGTGATGCAAAGGTTACTTATCAGAAGACGGACAGCTGAATGCATTATTATTTCATGTTGGGCATGTGAACCCCAGCTAAGCAGGGCAGAAGTCCCCTCTAAATTAAACTTCCCTTTCTTTCAATTTCTTCAAGATTACTAAATGCCAAGGAGGGAGTGTAGGTGTCTATAAAAATCTATTCAGAGCCACTGCCACTGTTTGCCACTTTTTATTACCAGTCAGGATTTCTTTATGATACTGGCCACACATGCATTTATATACAGCACACTCTACAGACCTCCGGTGGAATTCAAGACTCTAAAATAATAAGGCTGATTCTAGAAGCCACACTTGAAAATTACACATTCATTCACTCACATGAGGGTTTATGTGTTTTTGTAAATGATGGCATCAGGTACTTGTAATTTCACCCACAGAGACCTGCAGAACAGAGGATGCTGATGACAATAAAGCGAAAGATGGACTTCTTGGTTCTCCTAGCCGGGCACGCCTGCTTCTTCTGAGTGAGAGATCTAAGTTCCCAGTGGTTCTGAATGCTGACCTTTATTTTAAGGGTGCATACATACACAAGTAGTCACAGGAGGATTTGGACCATTCAGCTGACACACAGAAAGAAATCCTACAAATTCCTTATTTGAACATCTGAAGATGATTTTGTAATATCTAACAAAATCCTTCAATGAGCGCTTTAGTTCCAAAGGCAGAGCAGGCCTACGTGTGCCACAGAAGGCTTTAAAGCATTTTTCTCAAAATTTACTAAATCACCCTCCCTTCTTCCTCCAACCATTTTTTGGTCACATGTTTTCACATCCATGTAATAAAACAGAGCTGGACTCCTGGGACATCCAGGCCAATAAAGGTCCTGATTTCTCTAAGTGCTTCCTCTCAAAGACTGGTGAAAAAAAAAAGAGAGTTGTCAAACACACTGTGACAAAATCCACACCAGACTGTTGGCAGAGAGAGAGCTCTGGGGTAGGGGTTGCACTTCAAATCCTGCAGTCTCTTCAGGAGGGTAACTCCTTTCAGGGTGCTCTTTCTGGCCTACCTTTGCACCTCCTGCAGGCCAGCTCTGTGCATTCGGACGTATGTATGTCCACATGCATGTGAGTATGTGTGTGTCATGTAGCAAGCTGGCATTCTTAACAGGACGAAGCTATGTCTCAAAGTGAGCTGGAATCACTTGGACACAGATTTTTAATTTTATTTTTATTTGAAAGACAGAGAGGAGAGAGAGAGACAGGCAGACTGAGAGTAATTACCCATCTATTGCTTCATTCTCCCAAATAGCTGCAACAGCTGGAGCTGGGCTCAGCCAGAAGCCAATCCAGGTCTCTCCTGTGGGTGGCAGAGACTAACCACCTGATCCATCAACTAGTGCCCCCTGGAGTGTGCACCAGCCGGAAGCTAGGTTTGGAAATGGAGCTGGGACTCGAACCCAGGCACTTTGACAGGCAACGTGGATGTCCCCAGACACAGACTTTAAGCCATCTGAAAACAGTTTGTCTGATTTTTCTTCAGCTCAAAAATGTATTTATTTGAGAGACAGAGACACAGAGGGAATGCTCCCATATGCTGGTTCGCCCCCCAAATGTCTGCAGTAACCCCAGGTGTCTGGCCTGGGCTGAATCTGGGAGCCAGGAACTCAATTCAGGCCTCCCAGGTGGGTGACAGGAATCCAGTTACTCGAGCCCACACCATTGCCTGCAGGGTCCGTATTAGCAGAAGGTGGAGTCAGGAGCCAGGGCCAGGTATTTATCCCAGGCACTGATATGGGATGCAGCGTCTTAACTGGTATTCATTTGCCAGGCTACCTGTAACTGGGTTTGCCTGACTTTTCAAGTGCTTTTTAATCTAAGTTTTGCCCCTTTGAACACACTTCTCCCTGGAAATGAACACCTCCTCTGACAAGGTCATTGCTGTTGAGGCGCACCCTCAACATCACACCCTATCCCTGAATCAGGCTTGTCCTCTCTGACCAGTGGGACTCTGGTGCCCCATGGATGTCATGGCTCCGGTGATTTTACTTCCAATTATGAAGCCACCTCTCATGTTTCACCTCTCATCCTTGCTCAACCCTGTGCCAGGACCAGCCCTGTAATTTGTAGGTCTGAGTGCAAACACAATGCAGACCCCTGCGCTGGGGCTGGGAGGGCATTCGCCTTTTCCTCGGGGTCACCATCCCAATCCACTGCAGATGGGTGAACCCAAAGGGCCGCAACTTCCTCATGATTGCCAGGTTACCTCCCCGTAATAAACTGGCAAGAATTACAGAGAACTAACTTCAAATGTGTCTGGAGAGCGATCAGAGCTTTTAAGTAATCTTGGAAACTCTTGGAGTTTAGGTGAAAAGAGAGTTTTGGGGGTGGGGAGGTGAAGCTGAAGGGAGGGAAACTTGGCCACTTTTACTTCCCTAACACCTGTGTTACAGCACTGCAGTTCAACTGCCATGGACAGAGGAAGCTGTAGTTCTTTGCAACATCCCATCCTCAAGCTCATTTCCAACCACATTCTGGGTTCTTTCCTAATACCGACAAGGCTCTATTGGAAGCCCTACTACCCAAGGGCTACCCTATCTTAAGTCTCCTCATGGCTTTTATTTCTTTTATTATTTTTAATTTTATGTAAGGTGGGGGAGAGAGGGAGGGAGGAAGAGAGAGAAAGAACACAAGAGTGCGCCCTCATCCACTGGTTCACTCCCCAGATGCTGGGCTCAGGGTCAAAGCCAGGAGCAAACCCACATCTCCCACATGGGTGGCACAGACCCAAGTACTTGAGCCATCAGCTGGTACTTCCCAGGGTGCACATTAGCAGGAAGCTGGGATCAGGATGGAGCCTGGAGCCAGGATGAAAACTCAGGTGCTTTGACATGGGACACAGGCTTCCAACCCATGTCTTAACTGCTGGGCCAAACATCTGCCCCTGAGATTTTTAACAGTTTTCAGTCCATTGAGACTCTCTGCTGGGTAGCCCCACATGAAGACCCAGGCCTGAAGAGGAGACGGGGTCAGACAGAGTCGGCTACACCATGGTGACAGGAGCCCGAACTCCTGGCTCAGAGAGAAGCTCTCAGACCATGGAAACCACAGTGATCTATCATTGTCCTCTCCTCCTTCAAGACCCTAGATGCCTTCCAGAGGTCTGAGCTCTGCACAGCCCTTCAGGGGCAAAGAGGCTACGAATGTGACATTCAGAATATGATTTAACCATGAGCTACTGCAGAATAAATCACCACTTCAATTGAAAATGATGGCCTGTGGGTTCAGCTGCTTCTGATGGTGCACAGAGCACAAGATCTCAGAGACCTCCAGCACGGAAAATGTGGGGGTCTCCACCTGCAGGGGCTGCATTTGTGATGCAAAGGGCAGGCAACTGTGTGATCACAGACCAGTGACTTCCCCAGACCTTGAGATTTCACAGAGCAGCCAAGTTAAAGGAGAATGTTCATTGCTAGGTGACTAGAATAAGGGTATCAGCATTTAATTTTGCCAAGTAAAACTATTTTTAAAAACTGCATGCATTTGCTTACTTTCCCCCAATGCCAAGGAAGAAATTCAGTCTGATGAAGATCTCATCGCACTGTACCGTTCTCTTTCCACTTTCCCTTTGACCAGAGACTGGCTTGTTGCAGGTGGACACTGGTGTGCCACAGAGCATTTGGGAGTTTCTTGTCAACACAGCAATCCCAGCGTGCTCACTCCTGTTATTCCTCCAGGCACAGGAAATGTCTGACCAAATACTTCCAAAATGGTTCTTCTTTTGAATAAATAATTCCTCTTTTCCCTAAATCATTTTTTATGGAGAACATGATTTCATTTATGGACACAAATTTTCATGTGCTAAGTCATGTTACTTTGTGCATATTCTTTAATCAACTCTAATAATCATATTAGGTATTTATGATTATTATATCCATTTCTATAGGAAACTAAATTCTATAGAGATGCAGGCATTGTCAATTATGCACAGTGAGAGAGTGAAAGAAAGCTGACGGCTGGCGCCATGGTTCACTAGGCTAATCCTGCACCTTGCAGCGCTGGCACACCGGGTTCTAGTCTCAGTCGGGGCGCCGGATTCTGTCCCGGTTGCCCCTCTTCCAGGCCAGCTCTCTGCTGAGGCCCGGGAGTGCAGTGGAGGATGGCCCAAGTCCTTGGGCCCTGCACCCCATGGGAGACCAGGAAAAGTACCTGGCTCCTGCCATCTGATCAGCGTGGTGCGCCGGCTGCAGCGCGCCATTGGAGGGTGAACCAACGGCAAAGGAAGACCTTTCTCTCTGTCTCTCTCTCTCACTGTCCACTCTGCCTGTCAAAAAAAATTAAAAAAAAAAAAAGAAAGAAAGCTGACTGTAATCTAGGCTTTCTGATTTTTGGAACGCCTGCATCTTTATCACTAAGCTACTTTATTGCTGAAATATTTTAGAATCACTGGCATTTATTAGTAGTTACTATGTGCTGACCACTAAGCTCAGGATTTTAAATGTAATTTTTTTCAATTAATCTTCACAGAAGCCCTGTGTTATCAGAATGACCATTCCCATTTTCCAGGTGTGGAGACAAAGATTTAGATGGGTTAAATAACTCATCTATGATCTTAGTGAGTCATGAACCCAATTCCATTCGACTCCAAAACTATACTACCTTAGGCGAGCACCCAACGCAAATAACTCAGGGAGACAGACTGCAATCATCAACAACACCATGACTGCAGTTTTGTTTATAGGAGTTCTCTTCTGCACCCACTGAACCTGGCTCCAGAGCACTCCAGGTCCCCAGTCTTGAAAGTGAATGACCAGGAAGGAGAAATGGCTGATAATGGGAGGAAGGTGCAGGGTGGGCCAGGCCCTACCAGTCACACACGTTTCCTGTGCTCCAGGTTTTCCTTCTCAGGGAGACTTGGCCAAATTCCTAAGAGCTCGCATCCCCAGGTCTTTAAGATAATGTTAATAATGGGCTTAAGATAATGTTAACAATGGGCTAAACAACAGTGGCATTCTTAGTTTAGGGTCCCTGTAATCAAGGCGTGATCCTGGGTCCACAGCAGGGGCATCACCTGGGACCTGGCTCCAGGCAGACCCTAGATTCCAGCCCACCCACGTTGCAGTCCTCTGCATCGCCACGTTCACTGTCACAGACTCCCACTGTGATTCATGCCCTTTGCCAAGTGTGAGAAGCTCTAGCTTCTCACTCCCTGCTTTCTTCTCCCACTCCCTCCTTCCCTCTTACTAACTTGGGTAGTTTTCAAGCATACATGCACCTAAATTCCTAACTTTTATCAGACATTTGCAATAGACTCTTAAATCCTATCCTACAAAAGTCAGGGGCAGGGGGAGAGTGAGAGTGTAGAGAAAGGATATATTCAAGGGGAACATGCTGGATCCCTGGGACAATGCAGGGCCACTTCTCTCCCCCACGGAACCTGGTGAGAGGTTCACAGCAGGAAGAGCTGGTCCCACGTTCTTAAAGGGCAACATATTTATCCATTTGAAAACAACAAAACAGACACGAAATCAAGTGCAATATCGTTGCTCTGTGATTTATGGCAATTTGCCTGGCCACTTTCTCCTTCCATACCCATATCGGTCCCTTTCCATTTGTGAGGCGCTGTGAAGCTAAGAGTCTGGCCTATCCATTTCAGTTATTTGCTCTCAGAACACTACATTCTTTGCAAAAGGAGGCAGAGAACAACTTTAAAAGAGGGGAATAAAAATTTTAAATCCCTTAAAGCAGAAATAAAACTGCATTTCCACAGACACTCCAAAAGGGTAGCATTTGCAATCACTCTTGCGTGCAACTCAAGATTGGCGAAAGTAGGGTCATTTAGAAGAACCCAGCAAAGGACAGGAAGGAAATACCCCCAGAGGAATTACATTGCATGAAATTGTAGCATCACACCTAGTTAGCAACCTTTACAGTAATGGAGCCTCTAACAGCACGGCAAGGCAAAATTGTTCAGGAAGAGACGGATATCACAGACTCACTGTGAAAAAACCACCAAGGGCTACCAAACCTCCTTCAGAAGTGGAGTGACAAACCATGGCATCTCTAATAACTAGGCTTATGATATGAAAATTCACAATAATATTGCATCTATAGACTGTTAAAAAGATTTTTTTCTTTTCCGAGAGGTGGTTAAAAAAACAAACAGCCAAACAACTGGTCCAATTCAAGTGTCTCTGACCATTTTTCTCTCACTTAGTCTATTTATTTCTTAGCATTACTGTAATTGAAAAAGTATCTATTGCTAAAAGATGCTATTAACTTGAGTGCATTCATGGAGTGTTATATCACTAATAGACTTAGGTCAGATTCTTTTATCCTTTTATCAGAACATTATTTTGTTGTCGTCTTGTTCTGGAGGCTTTGTTCCGCTTAAAGTCAAATAGAACAAAAGCTTCGCAGAACTTGTTCAGGTTATTTTTTATCATTATTTTATCTGTTACATGATAGTATCAAATGCATGGTATTTTCTGTTTGTTATATTAATGCATTTGGGGGTTTGTGTCAGATCCCTTCTTATATATCTACTGCACATGACCTGAACTCTGATTAAAATGCACTGGTTTTAAGTCTAAATATTTTCAAATCTGCTTCTTGAGTTTATATTTGACTTTAGAACTTTAAGGTCAGAATTGAACTAAGAAATAAAGCAAACTCCTAAATACAATAATGAAAAGAGGAGATGTACAGTGATTTAAAAATACATAACATATTCCATCAAAACTAAGACATAAAACTCAGGTACATTTTATGGTTCATTAAGGAAAAAAAAAAACCACTGCCAATTAAACCAGGACACATCACTGATTGTAACACATATCACAATTTTCATCTCCAAATTTTCCCTTCATGATATTACAATAAAGTGTGTGTTGGGGGGAGGTTAAGCTGGGTATCTCAGAATGAATCAAATACATTAGCACTTAATACTTGTTGACCTTTATATATCAATATCTTATAGCACAAAGAATAAGGAATAGGATACACTGGAAACTTTACAAACACTCTCTGAATATCCTTACAACTTGGTAGGTGAGAATTTATGACTTGGATATGGAAGCTGGATAAGATTACTTATGTAGAAGAAATAAACCAAATCAAGAAAGGATCGGGGAAAGACGCTGTCACAGGGCATCAGGGGAGAGTCTGTCAACATTCTGGAAGATTCTACATCTGCAATCTCATTTAAGCTTTATACTAATACTGTGATGTTAGAATTAATATTCAGAAAATTTAAATAACTGACTGAAATCCATAGCTGCTACTGCGTTTTTTTTTTTTTTTTTTAACAAAAGGGCAAATGGGGCAGAGGAGGAAGAAGAGAAGGAGCTGGGATTCAAACCCGAGTCTGATCAAATTCTTCTGTTCTTTCTATCCCAAATTGCACTGGATACAAACAGATGGATTGCATATAAATCTATGAGTGTTTATGATGAGGAGTCTTTAGTTTTGCCTATGTATGTCAGCTACATAGCATCCTACAGTTTATGTAGAACATATTTTGATTTAGAGAGTCCTTGAAAGGAAGGAGTACACATGCCACATGGAGCTTGGGTGCTCAGTCAGAGGAGCTAGAAGGCCTGGTTCATAACCTTTGGGTTTGCACCAGGAGGTTTGGGAGAGGGTCCTAAAGTGTGTGGGTTGACTGGATTGGGTGTTATCTCAAAGTAGGGGCAACTTCACACTTGAACAATTTATTTTTAAATTTTATTTATTTCTCTCGTCTGAAAGTCAGAGAGAGACAGAGGTCTCTCATCTATACTGTTTCATTTTTTCCAGTTTAATAACCAAGAGTGGGTCAGGCAGAAGCCAGGGGACAGGAACTCAATCTATGTCTCCCAGGTGGTGACAGGGCTCTAACTACTTGACCCATCGCCTTCTGCCTCCAAGGGTGTGCATTAGAGGGAGCTGGAGTCAGGAGTAGACCCAGGATTCAAATCCAGGCATCCCAAGCAGCTTCTTAATAGCTATGCCAAGCATCTGCCCTGTGATTGAACATTTTAATATTCTTTTCTGGAGAAAATAGGAAAAACAAACCAGGCTAAAGCTGTAATTGGTTAAAAAAATTAAAATTAAAAAAAAAAAACGGTATCCACTTATAGCAGGCAAGGACGGGTGATGATTTGATCACTTTGTGGCTGTGTTAATGCTCTTGTTTTTGTAGGTCTCTAGGCAGGATTGCGGAGTGATCCTGAGTTTCTCTTGACACATCACAGTCAGAAAGGCCTTGTCTGAAGCTGATGTTCTATGGATTGTTTGAGCTCAGCAGGACACCAAGACCCCAGGCCAGTTGTGATCATCTGGCCAACTCGTGAGGGGTCAAGGACTGCTATTGTCTTTCTCAGTTCAAGAATATGAGAGTACTTCAAAAAGTTTATGGAAAACTAAATTAATGGATCTTTATTTTGATGCAAAAAATTTTGAAATCCATGTGCACACGCTCTTCAAAAAGTGTGTTGAAAATGAGTATTATGAATAAACTATGCTTGGATTTCAAAATTTTTTGCACTAAAATAATATTTTAATTTCACTTTTTCTATAAATTTTTATAAATACTTACAAGCAAGCATTTTTTTTAAAGATTTATTCATTTATTTGAAATGCAGAGTTACAGAGAGGTAGAGGCAGAGAGGGAGAGAGAAGTCTTCCATCTGCTGGTTCACTCCCCATGTGGCTGCAATGGCCAGAACTGTGCCAATCCAAAGCCAGGAGCTTCTTCCAGGTCTCCAAGGTGGGTACAGGGGCCCAAACACTTGGGTCATCTTCTGCTTTCCCAGGCCATAGCAGAGAGCTGGATCGGAAGTGGAGCAGCTGGGACTAGAACCGGCACCCATATGGGATGCCAACACTGCAGGTGGCCACTTTACCTGCTACACCATAGCACTGGCCCCTCCATGCAAGTTTTCTTTTGAGGGCATAAGCTGGACCCTGAATCAGATGGGAGATAAGGCTATGCTATCTGATGCTAATTATAAAATCTTTGCACAGGAAAATATATTTGGTCATGAAGAGCTTCTCTTGGAAGTGTCAGCTAAAAGGAGAACATCTGATCAATTTCTGGTCGGCCTGTCTGACAGTTTCATTTGTCAGGTTTAGGACGCAGAGAGTGGTACTCTGAGTGTAGACTTAATTCTGATCAATAGGGCTGTATCGTTGTAAGAGGATCTTTGGGAAAACGTGACCATATATCCCTAGGTGGTTGATTTATTAAGAAAGTGAATGTGAGGCAGAGTCAGATGCATCCAGCCCTCAGAAAATCACATTGTACCCAAGTAATCCTACAGAATCCATAAAAAGAAGAGAGCCCAAGCCTTTAAAACTCACATGACAACAAGTGTGGAGTCAGACTGACTTGTGTTTTCGTCTTTGCATCTACGTGTACCACCGTGTGACTGTGGCTAAGTTACTTGTCCTGTCTTAAGTTCCTTCAACTGCAAAACGGAGGGGAGAATAGCATCTGCATTGTGGCTGTGAGATTCAAGTAGATTACCGAAGAAAAAGAGCCTAGCACTCTGCCTGTTCTGCTGATTGTGCTCAGCAAGCCTTGACTGTCATTGCCAACTATTACTAGAATATTGTCACAAATATCATTAATGTACAGTCGTCTGATAGCACACTGTTCTGATAAAGAAGGGAGGAGATAAGTATTAAAGAAAACACAGCCATCACAGAGGAGGCTCTCTAAGAAGGCAGCACTTGGGACAAACCAGGAAAATCAAGGATTCAGGTGGGCTATAGCTGAGGGTGAATTAAGCTCTGGGACAAATTCAGGAAGACTCACGAATGAGGATGATTTCTAAATCTCATCCAGATACTGTAAAACTGAGATCTTGCCCAGTGTCTCTGAATGGCACTTGTGCTACATGTCCAAAAAATTCAGCATTTTCCCTGTCAAAGCTCCTGTTCTTAACTACTTTATTTCAATAATTTGCCTTTGTCCTTCTAATCACATGTTCCAAAAGAAAAATCTCTAGATTCCCTTTATCTAGTGTCTCAGCTTCACTCCCCGAGGGAGCAGCCATCCAATCCCAATCCTGCATCCCCGCATGGCTGACATCTGCTCCCTGGGCTACTTCAGGGCCCTCTCTGAGACTCAGACCACAGCACAGTTGCTCTGCTTATCTGTCCTGCCCGCCGTCCATCCTACACCACACTTGCAGAAAAGACCTGCCACTACTGCACCTGAGTGAGCCTTGCACACGTCCACAGACAGCAAACCGAGTCAGGAGAAGGGGACAGTAAGGATCTGGAGCGGACTGGGCAGGCAAGGACACAGCCTGCGGTGGGACATGGTCCACAGCAGACGCCAGCACATCAGAGCCCCAGGTGAAGAGCCCCACCCAGCGGTCAGATTGCCTGGCCCCACCACCTACAGGCATTGGGAGAGGGGAAATACTCAAGCCAATTGCTTCATCTTTCTCTGCTCAGTTTCGTCATCTGTAAAATTGAAACAAAAATGGCAGCTCCTTCATAGAGTGAGGATTAAGTTCACTAATCCACATAAATAAATTGCATAATCACCATTTCTGGCACATAGTAAACACTCAGCAAATGTGAGCTTTCTTATCGTTCCTTTACATGGGGAGGGAGACAGAGCCCACCCCAGCTTCTGCATTAGCAGGTGTGTTACCCAGCAGACCTGGGAGCCTGCTCACAGAGGCCTGATCTGACAAGAAGCAGAGATTCTGAGCAGTGGCCTCAAACATCGCCAATGTCTCAGGGGCAGGAAGAGCCCACAGGTGTGTCAGAGAGGGACCCAAAGCTGAGGACAGGGCAGCGCCTGACAGCATCTTCCCAAGTGGTTTGTAAAGACTCTGGCCGGGAGAAGCAGGGATGACAGGCCCTGCTCATTCAGACACAGCGGAGACAGGAAATACATGCAGCCATGGCAAGCTCCAGTGGGTAAAGAATACAAGGAATTATAGTTCCGGCATGAGAGGCATAATTTTTAGGGCAGTCTCTGACAGTGATAACTTTGACCAAAAATGACTCCATCGGTGCCTAAGAATCAATCCATGGGTTGAAATGGTCTCTGAATGTTAATTCAAAAAGAACTCAGGCCCTTAGTGCAGCCTAAGCACAGATGTGTACGTACATAGGCGGGCTCTGAAAATAAAGACTAAACAAATAAATAAGGACTAGGTATACAAGAGTGATAAGCAGGGTGGTGACAGCACTCACGGGCACATAGGTAGTAAAAGATTGCTCAGAGCCTAGCCTGCAGTCTAGGTTCTTGCAGCTACTGATCATCTGCACTTGCTTCCCAGTAGCTCTCTGGTTCCTACCCTGCGGGGGGTGGGGGGGCGGGGAGTGGTCCTTGGGGATTCTGAGCCCCCAACACCTGAATCTGAGTTTCAAGTCCAGGATTGACTGGTCTGTAGTCTCCTCATATGATAGCCATTCATTCGCTTATTCATTTGTTACACATGAAATTTACTGAATTCTTGCTAGACAGAGGGGATTTTGCAAGACACTAAGGACACAAACATTTTTCTTATTAATTAATTCACTCATTCTCAAGACATGTTTACTGAAAGATGATCATGTGTATATTCAGTGGGTCTCTGAGACTTATAGTCTAGCAAAGAAGCTAGATTAATAGATTAATAGTTAAGGGGACGACATTGTGGCATAGCGGGCAAAGCCAATGCCTGTGGTGCTAGCATCTCATATGGGCACCAGTTCGACTCCTGTCTGTTCCACTTCCAATCCAGCTCCCTACTAATGCACCTGGGAAGGTAGCAGAAGATAGCCTAAGTTCTTGGGCCTCTGCACCCATGTGGGAAGAAGCTCCTGGCTCCTGGCTCCTGGCTCTGGACCGCGCAGCTCTGGCCGTTGTGGCCATTTGAGGAGTGAACCAGTGGATGGAAGACCTCTCTGTGTCTCTCCCTCTCTCCTCTCTGTCTCTCTGAAACTCTGCTTTTCAAACAAAAAATAAACAAATCTTTAAAAAATTAATAGGTATGCAAAGAATTATTTCAGGGGATTGCTTGTACAAGAGCATGGGGACCTTGAAAGAACAAAGGGTAATCGCTTCTTGGCCTTTTGGCTAAGATCAAGTCAAAGAACAAGGGGTGGTCGGCACCGCAGCTCAATAGGCTAATCCTCCACCTTGTGGCACCGGCACACCGGGTTCTAGTCCTGGTCAGGGCGCCGGATTCTGTCCCGGTTGCTCCTCTTCCAGTCCAGCTCTCTAGCTGTGGCCCAGGAGGGCAGTGGAAGATGGCCCAAGTGCTTGGGCCCCTGCACCCACATGGGAGACCAGGAAAGAAGCTCCTGGCTCCTTGCTTTGGATCGGCATAGCTCCAGCTTGCGGCGGCCATTTGGGGAGTGAACCAACGGAAGGAAGACCTTTCTCTCTGTCTCTCTCTCTATCTGTAACTCTACCTGTCAAATAAATAAATAAAAATCTTTAAAAAAAAAAATTGGATCCTTTAAACCCAACTCTCTCTATATATGGCTTTCCTGGTTGTCATGCTACCTCCTAAAAAAAGGAGGTAAAGTAATTTAGCCACTCTGCCCCAGATCTGACCACGCCAGGGTTATCCACTGTATATCGTAGCTGGGCCGAGCAGTCCTGTTATTAGTACGCTGCTGTCTGGCCTTTCCTTTCCTCTCTCCCCCGCCACCGACCCTGTATTGCAAGGCTGTCTTAATGACTTCGCACTGAACGCCATCACAACTTCCTTTGGTAACAATGGATAAACATCAGCTTGAGAAATTCCAGGTCTATATTATTTATGAAGCTGCAATTCTCCTGTAAATAACCCAGTTGTTAAAATGATATGTATCTATGTAATTGAGTCTTCTGTATACAAATAAATAAGACTTTATTGCAATGTCAGAAGTTAACAGACCAGTCAATAAAATCAATAACTCACTTTTTCTTGCTTATATATCTAACTTTTCTCCACCTTTCCTATGTCCTCTGTTTGTTCTGGTTACATATTACTGCTCAAAAGAAAATACAGCTCTGGTGCTACTGTTTATTAAATGGTAGGTAAGGGGGGAAGCTGGCAAACAAAGGGACAAAGAAAACTCCTACAGCCTCATCCACTTGGTATTTCAGATTTCACATATATTTATTTAAGGAAACTAAAGCAGACAGGAAAGAGTCTGGTTTTATAAGTCAGAGTGGATATATTTTGCATATGAACCCCCCTATGGAAGGCATAAGCAAATCATATGAGAACCACACGCTTAGAGAGTACCTTCAGGTCACTATTACATTGTCCCATAACTGCTGTCAAAATGGCCTGGCCGGAGTAGGGCTGCAGCATTTTGCTACCATGGCTGACTGGATCAGCACTTCCTCTGTAAATCCCCAGTATTGAGAGGTGGGCAATTCAGCTGGAAAATGTGCTATGCACAAACCTTGGCATCTACTGTCCCTCAAGTGGGGAAGAGGCTTATTTGGAGTGGGTAGGTTATTTTTTTTTTAAAGCAATTTGCTTAATTGATTTGGCCCTTGTCGAGCTCACTCAAAAGGCTTAAAAGGACTACTTGATATTTTTTGTGCTTATTTTTTAAAAATCCAATTAAACAAGTTGGTTTTAATCCAAATTTCTCTGCACCTGAGGGGGGAGAGATAACTAAAATAGAGAAAGAGAAAAATTAACAGATTGGGTCACCCTAATCTTCATGATGACTCTATTGCCATGCCAATAAGTGCATGATTTAGCGACCCATTTGCAAGCACTAGCTAGTTCTCTCCCACGGAGCAGATACATGGATTTGTCCCTCTTCATCAGCTATCAAAACAGAACCTGGACTTCATTCTGGGCTCCTGGTTTCATGTTGACCTACCCCTGGCTGTGGCAGGCATTTGGGGAGAGAATCAGTGGATGGGGGATCACTCTGTCTCTGTCTCTCTGCAGTTCATATAAAATGAGAATAAAAAATTACAAAACAACAACAACAACAACACAGAAATAGGCCTCTTGGTGAAAGAGCACTGCAAGGCTTGACAGGAAATGCAGCTGTCAGCCTAGACTTACGTGACCTTCATCAGGTTGTTGCAATAATAGATTTTCAGTGGCTTATGTTGAGAATGAGAATGTTTGTACTTTGATTGGGGCATGACACAGTAATTCAAATTTCATAGTGCATTCTCTGTTAAAATAAGGAAATATATTCATTACTGTGGTCCGTGAACACAGTTGGTTTAAAATTTCCCCTTTTGCAAATGTACACATATAGGACAAGATCATCTGTAAGAATTCTTGACATCAGCAGGGCTAAGGAAATATGAAAATTATTGGTCTAGAGGATATGTCAATTGTTGTCAACCCAGTTTCCAGAAATCGTGACTATCCTCACGAAATTTTTGCTGGAATAAAAAGCTCATGTTTGGACAGAATAAGCATGAAGTATCAATGGGATTCTGTGTGAGGTGTTGCTAGAACACCAGATGCTCAAGGAAGAGGGGACTAGTGGAATCACAGGCTCAGGAACAATCAATAAACAGGAGATGATGTTTAAAACCAAAGAGTGAGTGAATTTGCAGGAAGACAGAACAGTGACTTCAGGATACAGTTCTGAGGGATACCAACAATTTAAGATTGTGGCAGAAAAGAGGAGCCCAAGAATTAAACCAAGGAAATCAGACAAGAACCCAGAGAGTTCGCCACTGTCCCACAGCCATGGAAGGAGAGTTTTTTCAGGAGAATAGAACTGGCCCTCCCAAACACATTAGTGGGATCAAGTCAGAGGAGCAGAGAAAGACACTCACTAAAAGTGTTAACGTGTTGACACAAACTAGCACCTAAACAGGTATTTGGATGAATAAACCCTAGTGTGAGAAGTTTCATTGGAATAATGGTGATTGAGACTGCTTTGCAGTGAGAGGTGATCTGTGTAGGAAGGGAAGAAGTATAGACTATATGTTTAAACAAGGATAGATTGGAATGACTTTCCAACTGAAAGTTGTAGTCTATTAATGGGTTTTGAAATAAGGTTTGTCAGTGGCAATCAGTACTCTAAAATATAGGCTGGTAAATAGAAGAATGGAATAAAATAAGATGGAGACAAGAGTACTTAACACATATTAAGGATAAATACTATTCCAAGAAATTTTGGGTATAGTGTGTTAATGTGAAATGTGTTTTATATCATGAGTTTAAGTTAAAAACTGAAATCCTTTGGATTACAAAGTAGAAAAAGATAGTATAGGACCAAGATCTTTGTTGTTGATTTTGGTTATTTTTAAGGAGGTAGACACTAGAGTCTTGTATAATCTGAGTAGGAGATAGTTAAGAGAGATATTGGTTAAAAAAAAAAAATTGGTACGTCTAATAGAATAAGTCCCCAAAAGAAGTGAGAGAGATGGACTCAGAGCTCATCTGAGGAGATGGTTTTACAGTGGAAGGAAAAATTATCTTTGGGAGTTAGAAAAGGGAGTAAGTATATATGGAGAAAGCCAATGGAGAAGAAATCTAATGACTTCAATTTTCTTTTTTTTTTTTATTTTTATTTTTTGACAGGCAGAGTGGACAGTGAGAGAGAGAGGCAGAGAGAAAGGTCTTCCTTTGCCGTTGGTTCACCCTCCAATGGCCGCTGCGGCCGGCGCGCTGCGGCCGGCACACTGCGCTGATCTGATGGCAGGAGCCAGGTACTTATCCTGGTCTCCCATGGGGTGCAGGGCCCAAGGACTTGGGCCATCCTCCACTGCACTCCAGGGCCACAGCAGAGAGCTGGCCTGGAAGAGGGGCAACCGGGACAGAATCCGGCACCCTGACCGGGACTAGAACCCGGTGTGCTGGTGCCGCAAGGCGAAGGATTAGCCTAGTGAGCCGCGGCGCCGGCCATGACTTCAATTTTCTAAGAGATGGAAGCTAGTTAATTGCTCTAAGAAGAAAGAATGATTCAAGTTTGAGGGAAGTGATTGGTGATGTTTCAGCCAGCCATTGAGTGGAGTGGGAACAGGAGCTCTTCGTGAACAGGTAACAGGACTGGTTGAAGAGGTGGGAGACCATGGATTTTCTGCAGCTCCAATCTGCAAAGTTGTATGAGTTTGTACAGTGAGTTTAAGCATGGCAAGCCAAAAGATATACTCACATTCTCATCTCTAAAACAAATGAATGTTCCCCTATTTAGACTCAGAAAATAGGGATAGTAGGAGCAAAGATAGGACTGGGAAGTGGTATAGAGATAGGTAGGGCCAACCATATCATTTTCAAAGTGGAAGAGTTCTGAGTAACAACAGAGTTAGGCCAGAAAGTGCAAGTCCAGAGGATGAAACTGAAGACCACTGGAGCTGAGGCAGTCAGTTGCCTTCAGCAAGGCGCAAGAGATGTGGCATATCGCAGAAGAGTAGTGTTCTCAAAGGAAGACACATTTGGGATGTGACAGTGCTGACTTCCTACTGATGGTATGGTGTAGGGTGGATAAGAAGAAGCAGTCTCTGCTTGAAAGGACTGCAAAGAAAACCAAGTTCACAGGTATCAGTCAAGTTTGGGCCAGGAGGAGGAAGATGCCTTCTGTAAACAGGGCAGTTATTCTAAACCCTGCAATGGATGCACATTAGAATTGCATGTACACCACTCCATGAATGTGCATACCTGGGACCCAACCCAACTAATTCTGCTCTAATTGTCTGGTTTGGGACAGAGATAATAGAACTATCTGAAGCACCTCAGGTAATACGGACCCATAGTCAACTGAGAACCATGTAGGGGAAAGGCTGTAATGAAAAGGAGTTCTGGAAGGCAAAGGAGAAAGGTTTGCAGAAGGACTAGCAGTGGGTAACTGATAAAGAGAGAAGAGAAACCAAAGCCAGTTCTGGGACCCAGTACAAAATGAGAAGCCAGAGTCCCTTGTTCAAAAATCATTAAGCATTTTGCAATAGTGATAGCAGAAATTTAAGTAAACATGGGGCCCTTCCAAACACGGGGCCCGGTGACTGTACACTGTTCACACACCCTGAAGACAGTAATCAGTGGCCAGGTGTAAGGAGATTTCATTTGTATTGTGTGCCTGACACAGGGAAGGGATGTGTCTGCTAAATGAGTGACACTGAAAGTGCTTTGTACAATAATTCCTCTCTTGTCTTTGCATCAACTCAGAATGCTTCCATTGGGATTGCAGGCGAAGTGGTTTTACGTATACTCCATGCTCTTTTTCCCCAGCTACTTTTTAATCATCTAATATCTCCTTAATTCTTCTGGATGGGCCCTCCATTGAGAAAGTACGTTATTTGGTTTGGTTCTCTGCATGCATGGGCACACACACCTGGGCTTATTTGCTTTTGCCTTTGTGCTGTTTCCTCCATTAACAGTTACTTCTCCATTGGATTAAAAGCCAATCTGTCTCTCCAGCCTCCTTCAAACCTCAGCTCACAATGTACTCTTCTGGGGAGCTCTCCATTACCAGCCAAACATCCCCCAGCTCACCCTCCTTCTGCTACTATTGATCCCTTTACAATTGGGTAGCACTTTTAATTTTTCAAAGAGCTTTCACATACATTTTCTCATTTGACCCTTACAACAATCCTGTGAAGTAGGCAGAGCAAGTATTATTATCCCCATTTGGAAGATGGAGAAATGAAATACACCACGCTTAAGTGGGAGGCCTTAAGTGATACGATATACAGCTGGTCAGAGCCAGAACTGAATCCCATCAGCTCCACACCATCTGTAGGAACCTTCAAGCTGACAAGAAGTGATTTTAATGGGGCCTTGCTAATTTTCTACTCTTGATAATATTTTCTGTAAGCACTGTTCTTCATCCTCTCTTGATTCCTTCCTACCCCCAGTGGGGTCGGCAGGCCAGCAGTGACTGCAGAATCTCAGAGCACTCCAGACCTATGCATCAGAGCTTGTAGTGTGTGTCTGTGCACACGTGTGTCTGTGCGTGCATGTGTGCACATGTGCCATCCTGCTTGGTCTCATGGATCATAACCACAGCAGCAAAGACTCCCTTGGGCTTATCAGTGCCAGACTCTTCTAAACATGCGACAAACACTAACTTCAGGGATCCTCATGGCAGTCCTAGCTTGTGGGGAGGAGAATATCTCTACAATCTGCACTTTACAAGTGACAACAGCAAGGCCATTGGAGATTTAGTAACTGCCCAAACTTGTAAAAGTGGGAAGAATTGGGATTTGAACACAGGGAGTGTGGCACCAACACAGGTGTGCTCAAGCATTGTGTTATTCCACCTCTGTGATAAAATTAAAGAATCTTGTCTTTTTGGATCATTCCATGGCACTAAGACAATAGTCTTGACACGGTAGCAGTGATTTTACATTCCTTCACTGACCAGTAATGCTATAATAAAGAGGAATACAATCACAGTTATTGCAATGAAATCATGACTTCAGCTACAAGGAGGCCAGCACCCTGGAAACACAGGCTTCCAAAAGAGCTCAGAGCAGACCCTGAAGCTCTTCAAATCAAAGAGCAGTTTTGATTCAGCTAATAAAACTCAACTGAGAATGCCTTACCCGTGGACACACACTTGATCTGCTTGTGTAGGGTACAGAAAGAAATACTCCAATCTGATGGAAATATCTAAGACAGAGTTGGCCTTCTTACATGACAGCCAGCAAGTAGAAGGGCAACTAGCAGTACACAAAGTACATACCTGGGTGCACTGTCTCGAAGGGCCACCATAGAGGGCACGTTGCTAGAAGGAAGTCAGAATAGGCACCTGCAAACCACCATCACGGTTATGGGGTGTCTTCTCTGGCTTTGCTATTGCTGAACTTGATGACTATGGTTCTGTTGGTTTACAAGGTACCACTTTTTTTCATGGACAGGCTTCTATATTTATCAAGATCATAAAGTTTGCAGGCACCAAAATGACAACTAACTAAATTTTAAAATAATACATTCTTTCTGAGTAGGATATACTTCTCATCTGAGAGAATTTCTGCATGGGTGGTTTAGAAGTATAATTAACATATTTTAATATACTTTTTATTATACTTACATGGTGCTTGGAAAATAAAGACTACATTTACAATCAAACTATAAAATGTAAAACTCAGTAACTACTTCTTATTTGACACACATATAAAGGAGAGATTTTTGTGGGATATGAGTGGGCGATTGGGGCATATAAAAGGGAAGATGGTAAGATTTTTGTATTCAGAGGGACAATGAGCCTGTCTCAACTGCCAAAGCAGCCCTACATTGTTCTAGACTATTCTAACATTGGATTTTGAGATAAACCGCAGCCCTAAGGAATGTTAGTTTTATCTTTAATGTCATAAATAATGAGAAAGGGATTCCATGCAGCGCCCAGACCTTGCCTGTGTGGATAGTTGCTCAACAGCCTCACCAAACCTCTGCTGTTGTCACGTTATCTGGCAAACTGGCGTCTGCTCCATGGAGTGGGCCAATGAGGCTGGAAGCCAGAGAAAGCCCTTCCCTTCCCAACCTTCCCAAAATGTGCTTCTTTGGTCATGCTGCTCCACAAATGTGTAACTTATCTCAACTTCGATATCCTGGTTTTGGAATGGTCAAAAAAAAAAAAAAAAAAACCACATCACAAACCTTTTGTTAACAATAAAAAACATATTTCATATTCTAAAACAGTAAAATTTTTCCAGATAACCATTGAAAACATAATAGATGAGCCCATAATATTGAGCCAAAGAAATGAATAAATGGGGTCTCAGTTTGCTAAAACCCAGGAACACATTGCTGCCCACTAGAGTAAAAGTCAATGAGCATAATTAAAACACTAATTTCATCAGCACTGGAAGGAATAGACCTTATTCAGAAACAAAAGACCACAGAAAGCCACAAAATTCATCCATAGCCTCATGATTCACTCTTCGGCCCGCTTATACTTTCTACACCACGCAAAGATGATATTCATTAGAAACATCCTTGACTTTTGATCTGTTTCTGGGCTCGTGCTTTGCAGTCTGATCCCCTGCTCCATGCTGGGCTGCAGCAGCGAACACAGCTGTGTCAGCCCCGTGATCCTGAGCAGAGCTAATTGTCGCCTACAGTGTGCTGTGTGGCTAAGCCAGGGTGTTCAGTAGCTTAGATGTAGTAAATGCAAGTTTCAGTTAGGACTGCTTCACTTGTGTTGAGGAGCATCTACGTGGTCACTTTTAAAGCAGGCTTGATTACACTCACAATATAAAAACCGTGGGCTAAATCCCAATTTTGAACACTCAAGAGCTGATCTAGAGAAGTGGCAACTTACAAGTTCCTACTTTAGTATGTCGTTTGCATTCAACAAGGGGTGAAGTTTGCCCATTGTAATCTGCCTGGAGAGGGCTTTCCTGTTGGTCAGCAAGTGATTGTCTTTAGGAAAACATTTTCTATCTGCCTCGGCCACATTTTCTGAGTGCAGAGTTTGTGATTACAGCCAGGGCTCTCTCACATGTAGAAATGCAATCCCCCTCCAGAGTCAGCCGGAGGGAGACTTCTCCACCTGCATTTGCCAGCTGATCTGTGCCAGGAGGTTTCTCTCTACCTGGCGGAAGTACGGATGCACATACACTTGAATGAGCATCATATGCAAGCTCTCCGGCTCAGCAATCTCTGCAAACTCTTTTCAGTTTGCTTGTTTCAGCTGGAATATTAGAAGCTGAGAAGAATGGCAGAAGGGGCCTGAATCTCTACTGAGCAAGCCCCTGAATCACCAGGAAGGCCGCCATGCAGGGCATGTAGCTACAGTAACAACACTCTACATCTCCACGCACCACTTGGAGGAGTGCAGAACACCTCATCCAACCAGGCCACGAGGAAATAGTGCTTCTGAACCCAGCTGGAGAAAGAGCAGCAGCTGTGGAAAAGGAACATTATCTGGACAGATTAAACATAACCAAGAAGTGCATGCTTCTGTGTTGCTTTGGTTGTCCAGGCTAGAGCTTGAGAACAGTAATAATATTCTAAACAGTTCGTTCTTAGGAAAATAGTGGCAAGATTAATGGAGATGATCATAGGGTAGGGAAAACAATTGTAATAGGGTCACTAGCTACACTGTCTCAAGATTCCTATATAGGACATTTATGGAGTACTTCATAGATTATCTCATAACTCTACACAGTAGTGGTAGCATGCCTATTTTACAGATGCACGGAGAACTAAAGTAACTTGGCTGAGGTTAGCTGAGTGACAGCCTGCTCAAACTTCAGGTGAATACATCTTCCTGTCTACTTCTCTACTCTCTCTCTACAGTCAAGCTATTAGATATGGTGGCACACAGCTACGGGGATTGATTAAGCCCTTGAAATGTAGCTACGCTGAAGAGATGTGCTTTAAATATAAAATACAGGCCGGCGCCAAGGCTCACTAGGCTAATCCTCCACCTTGCGGCGCCGGCACAACGGGTTCTAGTCCCGGTCAGGGTGACGGATTCTGTCCTGGTTGCCCCTCTTCCAGGCCAGCTCTCTGCTGTGGCCCTGGAGTGCAGTGGAGGATGGCCCGAGTACTTGGGCCCTGCACCCCATGGGAGACCAGGATAAGTACCTGGCTCCTGCCATCCGATCAGCGCGGTGCACCGGCCGTGGCGGCCATTGGAGGGTGAACCAACGGCAAAGGAAGACCTTTCTCTCTGTCTCTCTCTCTCACTGTCCACTCTGCCTGTCCAAAATAAATAAATAAATAAATATAAAATACATACAGAATTTTCTAAGAATTACTATGATTATTATGAAAACCTGTTGATAAGATATCTCACTAGTAATATTTATATTGACTGCAGATCTGAAATGGTAAATATTTTGTGTACATTGGATCAGGTAGATTATCAAAATTAATTTCCTGTTTATTTTTACTTTTGAAATGTGGCTACCAGAAAATTGAAAGATATCTGTGGCTTATATTTGTGGTTTATATAATATTTCTATTGGACATCCCTTCTGTTTTGTACTGAAAAGAACTTAAAGGGACAGGACTTTGGTAATTCCTATCTTCAATATCTTCTGAAACAAAAGAGTAGGGAGGCAGTGGATAGAAACTCATCCTCAAGGATAACTAGCCTATACTATCTGGGTTACAAATACCTGAACACAACTATATCCTACTTGAGAACCAACTTTACTATTTTAATTTCTATAAAGCAATCCAATAAATTCTATGAAGCAAGCCATTTTTTTCCTTATGTGCCCAAGGAATTAAACTGATGTTGAAGTTCAGGTCTAATTTTCATTATCCGCAAAACTATAACAGCTTAAATATCTAATAGATATTTAATAGATTAAATTAGAAAATATGAGATGTAATGTTAGTTTTTAAAGTGATGCTTTATGATGATCAGTGCTGGGAGGTGTTTGTAATCAAATATTAAATGTATAATGTTACTGTTATTATATAAAGGACCTTGCACAAGTTCGGGTGAAATGCATATTATGAAAAAATATATGTATTTGAAAAAAACTTGCAACAACATAAACCTGTCTTTAACTCCATTGTTCCATGAACTTTCTGAAGTACTTTCCTATATACCGAGAAACTCTGGAAGGCTAAAATGTGAAATAAAATGTGAACAACTATGTTTTGTGGAAGATGAAGTTGGGATGATTGTTTTTAAGTGAATTTCCTTACACCTTTCTGATGTTTCTGATTTCTCTAAAAGGAATGGCTGCTGCTTTTATAAAAGTGATGCTTTAGCCAAGTCAATCACTTTTTTTTTTCCAGATGCTCTTTGTTCTCTCTCTGCTCCCAATAATAAACCAATAAACAAGCAAACAAAAAAGCAAAGCAAAAATTGCCAGATGGCCCTACCTTTCAACAGTTCTGAAACTGTTAAGCATGAAGGAGGAAAGTTAGAGGGACTTTGCTTCTGACTGTAAAAGATTTTAACATTTGAATGTGTCAAAGACTTCAGTGATTTTTCAAATGCAAGACTGAGTTGATGGTGCTGCGCATGCGCCAGGACAAGGGACAGGATGATGTCCCTGTCTGTACAGACTCTCAGGGAAGAAACCAAGATGGGTGTACCAGGGCTGAAGACCCTGAAATTTGGATTTCTTGTTGCAGCCTTTTAAGGATGACCACTAACCAACTGAAGGGTTATTTTTGTTTTATAACTGAGTATCTTTTTTAATCCAATATCTTTTCTCCCTTTTTGATCAAATTGGGAGGGGGGAAAGAGGACAAATACAACACTGAGAGATGCTTGCTAAAGATGTCTAAGGTAAATCTCAATCTAAATGAGATAAGTCTTACAATTTACAGATTTATTTCCCAAATCAAAATGTGCCTTAACACTTAAGAAATAGTATTCTGCCTTTAAGTGTAAACACTAAAAATATATTGACTAAGGAAAATTGTGTAATTTCTAGTAATTTTATAGAAGAACTTATAGGATGCAAACATATTATAAATGTATCTAAGATATATGTAAACTTCAACAGGTTTTTGTTGTTTTGCTGTTGGATTCTTCTTGATTCTGGGGGGCTTTGACAATTTATAACTATGACTCAGTTCATGCAAATGCTTAGAAAATAATGATGTTCTTCAAAGACTTTCATTCTCAAATACATTATGCTTTTAACATATTAAAGTAAAAAACAGTAAGAAACTGAGGGGAAGGGGTTGGGGCTGGGGCATAGTAGGGTAACTCTTTGCCTGCCGTGCCAGCATCCCATATAGGCGATGGACTGTGTCCTGGCTGTTCCATTTCTGATCCAGCTCCCTACTAATTCACCTGGGAAAGCAGTGGAGGATGGTGCCAGTGTTTGGCCCCTGGACCCACATGGGAGACCTGGAAGAAGCTCCTGGCTTCAGATGGGCCCAGCTCTGGCCTCTGCAGCCATTTGGGGAATGGACCAGCAGATGGAAGATCTTCCAT
This sequence comes from Oryctolagus cuniculus, assembly GCF_964237555.1. Lineage (NCBI taxonomy): Eukaryota > Metazoa > Chordata > Mammalia > Lagomorpha > Leporidae > Oryctolagus > Oryctolagus cuniculus. The sequence goes on along the minus strand of NC_091447.1, from coordinate 29,220,077 downwards.
CTCCCTCTCCCTCTCTCTCCCCCTTCTCTCCCCTCTCTCCCTTTCTCTCTCTCTCTCCCTCCCTCCCTCCCTCTCAAACAAAGAAGTAAATCTTTAAGAAAAAAGAAACTGAGGGGGTTTCAAATGAGCTCTTTTACAAATAGCGATTTTCTCTAAATAAAATCAGTAGTCATTAAAATAGTAGCGTAAGAATGTGAGGAACTTCAGTGGACCTAAGCCACATTTGTTGGAGCAAAACAGAATCCTTACCTCCTGTTTACCCTTCCTCTCCCATCATTTGCACGCTTTTCCTAGTCCAGACTGTTTCAGAATTCTACTGAAATGTGCACCTCAGTTAATTCCACAATGCAGGATTGTTAAACATAAAATAATGTACTGAGGTAAGGCCTCTCACCATCCATCACAACAGACAACTCGGGAAACAGAAACGCACTGCATTTTCGGAGTAAAACGCAATATAATGACCATTGCTTTGAAATGGATCAATCTGGCCGCACTGGCGCAGCTGCCCAGCATTCAAAGCAGCAATCGCTGCTGGCTTTGGTGTGGTAGTTTTCTTCCCAACGTCATCTCATTTTATCCCCTCAGAAAATGGCAGTGGGGACAAAAAAGATGCAGGAGACACACATCAGGTTTTCCTTCAGCGTCCTTTCTATTGTGTTAACAGCTCTCAATTGGGCTAGCAATTTTCACTGTCTTGTATTAGGAATTACACTGGCACAATCTGCAGCTCCCCAGTCCAGCCTGGGCCGTGTGGGCACCCACCCCAGACCCATTTCCAGCAGGTTTGCAACTCAGTCACGGTCATTTTATGTCAGGCCAGAAATGGGAGGAAAGCCTTGGGACCAGTGGCTTTAACAAATCTTTATTGCTTAACTTACTCAAGTCTCTCACTTTTATCATAGTCAAGACTTCCTGCCTTGGGATTTTTCTGTGTGCAGAATAATGCCTGGTGTAAATGTTATGATTGTTATAATAATAGCAGAAAGAATCCTGGAATGTAAACTGAACTGGTTTCTTGAATCAATCCAGATATTACTTATCTTAGAGACCTTAGCCGGCGCCCCGGCTCACTAGGCTAATCCTCCGCCTTGCAGCGCCAGCACACCAGGTTCTAGTCCCGGTCGGGGCACCGGATTCTGTCCCGGTTGCCCCTCTTCCAGGCCAGCTCTCTGTTGTGGCCCGGGAGTGCAGTGGAGGATGGCCCAAGTCCTTGGGCCCTGCACCCCATGGGAGACTAGGAGAAGCACCTGGCTCCTGCCATCGGATCAGCGCGGTGCGCCTGCCGCGGCGGCCATTGGAGGGTGAACCAATGGCAAAGGAAGACCTTTCTCTCTGTCTCTCTCTCTCTCTCTCACTGTCCACTCTGCCTGTCAAAAAAAAAAACAAAAACAAAAACAAAAAACAAAAAACAAAAAAAAAACAAACCTTAGATAAGTCATTTAAAACAGCTAATACTGCCTGCTCCACCTACCTCACAAGCTAGCTATTAATGACTCTGAAAAACAGAAGCCAGTGTGAAATCATCTGGACAATTCTAGGTGTACTGTCATGACTCACGGGAAAATAAACACAGATTCTGAGTGATGCTTGGCCTAGATTATGATTTTATTTTATTTTCTAAGACTTAAAAATATTTCATAGGATGAATTATATAGATATGTTTTTATGGTGTTCTCAATCTAAAAATTCCTGATATGCCATTCACACAATAAATTACAGATTAAATATCTATTAGTAAATAAACATATTAAATTTGAGGAACTATCAAAAGATGGAAATGGTCTTCTAGGCCTGAGCTCAAAAAGGCTTCACTCTGCATGACTCAAAATCTACAAGCCAAAAGGAGGAAAGTGGAACAGTGGAATGTGTGTGACCATAAAAGTGCATACCTTCTCTGAGGAACAAATGACTTTTCAATTCATCAAGAATTTGTATATGATATTCATATATATAATATTCAAAACATTAACATTCATAAAATGTAACATTAGCTATATCTCCCAATAATAAAAGGTAATCTTGTAGCAAAATAAGCAAAAGATATGAATGCACAACCCATGAGGAAAATACAGTGAATAAACCAAGGAAAAATACTCTGGTAGCACTAGTAACTGCAGAACTGTGTGAAATGCCTTCACGAAGGGCGAGTTTGCAGTTCCTGCTGACATGAAGATGTCCATGCACGGCACCTGGAAATCCCACTTCTAGCTGTGCCTCCTACATTGACAACCACCTAGTACAAAGACGTGCATTGAGAAATATTTATGGCGACATTGTGTATATAGGTAAAAATTTTACAAACGACCTAATGGCAAGCAAATCAATAGAACATTATTCAAGTAAATAATGAATCATCATACAGCTATTAAAAAGTGAACAGATCCATGAGCAGATGTTAATGACACTTTGCGGAGGGAAAGAGGAAATTTAAATAACATGCATGGGGTGAGCCTAATTTGTAAAAAAAAATTGCATATTTATAGATTGTATGGATTATATATACCTATATAGATATTCACTACAGGTATTATACATACTACATATCATCTATCTATAGATATCAAATATGTTTTGAATATGCACAAAGTCTTACAGAATTTCAGACTACTCAAAATATTTATGAGGCAGTGGAGTGTGAGGCATGATGAAAAATGTATAAATTATTTGACTATGTTACGAAGAACATATATCATTTCTTAACAAGTTAACAGCGAAACCCACAAAAATCTCCCAAGATCTTAAATTTCTCTTTCTATTGAAATCTGAACTGCACATTAGTCAGTAGGGAAACCTCGCTCAAGATTGGGCCAGTGTTGGTCATGAAATGCCTTCTCCACCTCCCAGGAAGTGACCCTTCCTGAGGCTTCTGCCTCACTAGGATGGGGCGAATGTTCCAGCGCTTCATTCCATAGCAGGGTTAGTGGCTGAACATCATAAACAAGGATTCATTAATGCAAACAAGGATCATGGGATAAGGAAAATGCCAGCAAGGGGCCTGACAGTGTGTGTTCTGTGCGATTTTTCCAACAGACAGTGATGTGCTCCAGCTTTCTCAAGTAATAGTTAGGTCAGGCTGACACAGGCTTTGTCAAAAATGACACCCAGTATACCTCATCCTAAGCACACACTTCTCTGCTTCTCCAAAGAACTGTTTCCCATTGTCCTGCAAAACAATCATTTACTGGGAGGATAGAGTCTTCAATATCAAAGTAAGACTGGGAGGTACTAGGTCAAGCAAAATTTAGCCTGGAGAGAAACCTAGCTGTCTTTATTATGCAAACGTCACTATGAATATCTAAAAGGCGTTACAGTTATACAGCATTTCCCCCACGTTATTTTTAATTGTGGAACCAAGTTTATAAACAATTTTGTTTTTAACTGACTTACAGTAACTGTAGAACTTTGAGACACAGTGTGATGTTTCTATACACACATGCACCGTTAATGATCAGAATCTCTAGTGTACCTATCTTCTCATACATTTATCTTTTGTTTTTCATGAGAAAATGTAAAACCCTCTCTCTTCTAGATCTTTCAAAATATTCAGTAACCCTAAATTTTCTACTCCGTATGCAGAATACTAGTTTGGAAAATGGGACTTCAAGTGATAAAATAGGTAGTGGAAATGAGGCAAGCCCAAGTCTATACAAAATAAAGTGTACTTATTTAACCATGATATTTTCAATTCATATTTATTTATAAAAATATGTACAGGGGCCGGCATTGTGGCATAGCAGGTTAAGCCAATGCCCGTGAATCCAGCATCCATTATGGGTGCTCGTTCAAGTCCCAGATGCTTCACTTCCAATCCAGATCCTTGCTAGTGCACCTGGGAAATCAACAGATGTTCCAAGTGCTTGGACTGCTGTCACCCATGTGAGAGACTTAGATGAAGCTTTTGGCTGCTGGCTTTGGCCTGGTCCAGCCCCAGCTGCTGTAGTACACCAATAGATGGAAGATTTGCCTCTCTAACTTTGCCTCTCAAATAAATAAAAATATACACACAGGCCGGTGCCACAGCTCACTAGGCTAATCCTCCGCCTTGCGGCGCCAGCACACCGGATTCTAGTCCCGGTCGGGGCACCGGATTCTGTCCCGGTTGCCCCTCTTCCAGGCCAGCTCTCTGCTGTTGTCCGGGAGTGCAGTGGAGGATGGCCCAAGTGCTTGGGCCCTGCACCCCATGGGAGACCAGGAGAAGCACCTGGCTCCTGGCTTCGGATCAGCGCGGCAGCCATTGGAGGGTGAACCAACGGCAAAAAGGAAGACCTTTCTCTCTGTCTCTCTCTCTCTCTCTCACTATCCACTCTGCCTGGAAAAAAAAAAAGAAAGAAAAGAAATAAAACACTAAAAAAATATATATTTATACACAAGTTGTCTTCAAAAGTTTGCAGAAAATATGTATTGTAAAAAAACTATGCATGGATTTCAAAAAAAAATTTTGTACCAAAATAAACTTAGCAATTACCTCCAATTTTCCACAAACTTTTTGAAATACCCTCATGTGACTATCCTTCAGAGTTACAGGTCAGTATATTAAATCATAAAAGTAATATAGTCTCAGACTAACAGCAAAAATTGATACTTCAACTCCTTGTTTGAAAGGCAGAGAAAGAAGGGAAAGGGGACTGGGAGGGAGAAGGAGAGGGAGAGGGCAAGCATTCCCATCTCCTGGTGCAATCCAAAAATGCCCACAAGGGCCAGGGTTGAAGCAAGAGCCAGGAGCTCAATGTAGGACTTCCACATGGGTGGCAGGAATCCAGTCAATGGAGCCGTCACTGCTACCTGAGTCTGCTTTAGTAAGAGGCTGGAGTCAGGATCAGAACCAGGTATTGAAATCTGTATTCCGATGTGAGCCACAGGCACCCTAACCGCTAGGCAAAGCATCCACCTCTCAGCTGCTTATTATGAGTAACTTCCTTTCTGGCTTTTGAAACAGTAAAAGTGGTTAATGAACTGCCATTATTGCCTTCAGAATCCCTAGAGGTCCAGGGACTCATGTCAAGCATCACTGTCTTAGGCAATTAATTCTGGAACTGGTCTCATTTTAACCTTTTATATTTTAATGGAAGTAAATTCTCCTGTGTAGTCTTCACTTGGGACTGAGGGTAAAAAAGCAACTTTGGGTAGTTGAATATATTTGTATGACAAGGCTACCCTTAAGTAATTTATTTTCTAGGCTTAAGTAATTTATTTTCTAGGATTTTCTTTACTCAGTATGTACCTGGAGGTGGGTACTCTGAGCTTTTTTTAAAAATTGATCTTGAATAAACACTTTATATTTCATAATTACTAATATTACCAAGGATTTTCTACATGATGAGGCAAGCTATAGGTTTTTGTGCTATGTTGGTTTTTCAGAACTGCTATCATTTTCTGAATTAGTACTTTTCTTGCAGTCACATGAAGAATTTCTAAGTGATTAAACTCAGTCACACACAAGGTTGCAGAATACACATACACCACACACGGGGCCACTTGAGGCACATTTATGTTTAGTCCTTTCCGTCACTTTCTCATTCCAGGTTGGGAAACACCAACATCACTGCTTTAAAGCTTTCACATCTCTTGCTTTGATTTTTATCATCTAGCTGGCTTCAGCTCTTTTTAATATATAAAATATAAATTAAATTAAATTAGGAGTTTCTAATTTAAAAAAGCTTCTGCCTGTGGTTGAGTTGGGGCTGGGAAATAGGTTTTATTTCTTCAAATTCTGGATTTTATAATAAAGGAAGAAAAGGAAGAGTTACAAAGGTAAGGGTAAGATATTTCTCTCCTATGAAATGATGGGTCAAACCAATTACATTTTAGTTTGGGATACTAGGCAGATGGCAGTGCTGCTCAGTGACACAGGAACAACAATATCAACAGGAAGAACAAGAGATCCAAGAAAGAAGCCAATGTGTCCATTTCTGAGTTTTCAATATCTCTGGACTACACAGCTTCAGAGTCTGGAGACAGCTTAGATACATAGGAGCTCTGCACTCCAGAAAGAGGTTCAAAATAGAAAAATCACTACTGGACTCATTAGTATATTTAGTAATGAAACCTTAGAACTAGTGGAGACAGCATAGGGAGTGTGGACAGAATCCTGGGCAATGCCTGTGATTAAGCACCAGGGAAAGGCAGAAAATATAGTGGAAACAGAAGAAACCATAAGACAATTCAAAGAACTAGAACAGAATGGTGCTACAAAACTAAGAAGAGAGATAGAAATGATCCAAAACACCAACCATGGCAGAGAGCCAAGAGGAAAACTGAGAAGGGTCCATTAGCTTTTGCCACAAGGGTGTCAACTCATGGTAATCCCATGTAGTATGTGAGTGTAGTAAAGATTGGTGGATGTGGACTTCGGAGTTCTCAGCTCAGTTAGCTGTATGAACTTGAACTATGTGCATAACTTCCCTGCACAGCTTCCCTGCACCTGACTTTCAAGGCAATCTGTAAGGTGAATGAACTAATACATATAAAACTTCTATTATAGTGTGTGGCATAAAATGGATTGGCAATAAATGTTGGGTTTCTCCCTCAAAATCAGGATTTGTATCAGCACCAAGGTTTGAAAACTTGGAGCCAGTTTTAATTCATTCTCTTCATTTTATATCAAATTAATCATTTACTTTTAACTTCTTTTCACAAACTATCTCATAGCCTTCCCATTCTATTCACACTGTCAAAAACTACTCCAGGTTTTCCTCTATATTATGCCTGAATTACTGTAATAAGCACAGAACTGCTCTCTGCTGGTTTGAGTGCCCCCTTGCTCGTGTGTCCCCTACCCATTGCCTCTTGCTGATGTCTAGCAAGCATTACCACCATTAAGCTTTTCCTGGGTTCACAACTCTCCCATGCTCCTCACTACCCCCAGGAGAAGGCATAAAGGTTGAAAGTAATTGCTGGTTCCCCACACCCAGCTTCTGGACTGGTTTTTTCAAGGTGACTGCTACCTGTCAGACTGCTCCGGTTGTAGAGTAAACATCCAGCCACCACCTGTTTAGTCATTCCTGGCTGGGCTGCCTACACACTTGTAGACCATGAATGCCCTCTTTCCATTTGTCAAAGTCTAACACAGCATTGGAGGGCCAATTCACGCCCCTGTAACTCACAGATATTTTTGTCTCTGAACAACTCCAAGCATTTACTCTCCATGATTATTTGTGCCTTTAGTTTGTTAAGTGGTTTCGTGGGAATAGTTCTTATTTTTTCATGAAAAGTATAAGCTACTTGAGGACTGTGTATGCATTATAGCCCTCTGCCCTCTTCTATAATTCTAAAAATAGCACTGGATGAATTTCAGGTGTTGAGAAATACTTATCAAAATGACATACATTTTTTTTAAAACCCCAAAAAGCAATCTATTATTGTTTTATTGGTGTCTGGCACAAAAATACTATTATTCATAAAGTCATCTTAAAATCAATAAATAATGGAGAAGCATGATCTTAGTGCTAGAGGTATGAGAAGCAAAGGAAAGGACTAGTCTGCCTGATACTGAAGAGAAATAAAATCTGCAAGGCATGTGTATTCTAGTAAACATATAATAGAGAGACTGCTCAACCAGAATTCAGGAACTAAAGGTTCAATCTTAACAACTCTAATAGGTACTGTGACCTACCAATGTATCACAAACCTTCATAGGCTCAGCTGCCAAATTTTGATTAAGATATCATTTACTTATTTTACAAGTGAAAAGAAGTTTAAAGGTTTAGAATATGATGGGATAGCTGTGAGTACAAGGTAGCATATAAAACCTAAAATCAGAATTCCTATTTAATTGAATGTACAAGAAATATATGAATCCATGACAGACTATCCTCTGGGCATAGGGTTCTATTGGGACAACAACATAATTTGCCACAAGAATACAGTTGCTCTAGGAAGTTTGTGTGTTGATGTTTCACTGGCAACCATGTTTTTAAAACCGTGAGCCAACAAGAAGTGCAGCATACAAAAATGTGCCAAGAACCCAGAAACAGGCTAAGTACCAGAGCTATAGGCAATGAAATGAGTATCAGGCATTGGGGAAGGAATATGCATCAAACAGACAGAGAGCATTTAGTCAAATGCAGCCACTTTTCATAACTAGGTGTGTAAGTGTAAAAATTAGACAAGTCATCCAAGCATTGTAGCCCTCAAAGATCTCATTTACAAAATAAGGCCACCAATTCCTTTTGGCAATGTTGTTATGAGATCTAACAGGATAATATACAAAGCACTACTGCATATGCCCACTGTGTACTACAAAGGTTTATGAGCGACATTTGAAAAGCTTATGGAAAATGCATATCATGAAAAAGGTATGCATAGATTTAAAAGAAACTTTTGCACCAAAATAAATCCGTCTTTTAAGTCTCTTTTCCACAAACTTTTTGAAGTTCCCTGGTTATCATTGTCACTTTTCTCACCTCTGCTTCGATGAGTTCTGATTTCCATTCTCTCATACAAAATAGGATGGAATGGGATAGATTATATAATCTCTAAATTGTCTGCGGGCCCTCAAGTTCAATGAGTTTTCATTCCTCCTAATTTGCCAAACGCACAGCCACAAGCTGCCTTGAAAGGGTTAACAAACAAAGGAAGAAATCGTCCCATCTGGGGCACCACTTTACAAGGGGCTGGAGAGGAGGGTGGCTGCCTTTTAATAAAGTACATTAGATTATAGTCAGGATGGAAAAGCTCTATGAAAACACTGAGTGTGCCTGCCAGTCAGGGCAGGCGTAATCCCCCGGGGAAGTGCGACACCATCACTGATCCTAGTGAAGTTGTAATCTGAGGAAACACAAAACCCTTTGCATAATTAAAATAAATAGGCCAAGAATGACTTCAAAGGAAGAAAGAATGGGCCGCTTGGTGGTTAATATTAATGAGAAAGAAAAGCAGGACAGTCCCTTCTGTACTGAGGCAGAGTTGGGAATTGAGTTAACCATTAACTAGGATGAGAAACTTCCTGGTCATGGGGTGGGGGGGAGGACAGGACTGACCAGCCTTTGGAAAACTAGCATAAAGAATCAGGTCCAGATACCGCCTTGGCCTTGGGACACACCCACCTTCAGCTTCAGGAGTGGGAGCCTCCAGCTTCTCCTTCTCATCTTTATTCCTTTGTTTACTCCCCTAAGGTGGATGGGCCCTGTTCCTTGTTCCACACATTGGACTACATCACATCGGGCCATGTGAATCCGTCACCCTATTGTGAACATCAGGCTTGCCTCAGTGCAAACACTGCTGAGTACCTGCAGCTCTGGATAGTATGAATACACCCTCGGTCTCCCTTCAGGTTTGACTGCACCCAGCCTGTGACTTAGCAAGCAGAGCCCTAGGCTATAAGGATCATGGGAAGCAATGGGGTTCACACCTTGCTCCACATAAGCCTGCTTGGGGGTTCCAAGGAGTGATGGGGTAACACTTTAAGCCCTACTTCAATCCTGGCAAATATGCTTTTATTGACTATAGGAATTATTTCATTTGAAAAAGAATGGGTATAGGAAGGAAAAGAGGAGAAAATAATCAATAGTTTAGCAATAGCACATTAAAATTATTATTAATTTATATTACATTGACAAACTCAATTGCATATATTTGCAGTGGGCTTTAGGCACAGTTTTGATGCTGCATGGTAGGCCTGCATCCCATATCAGAGTGCCTGGGTTCAAGTCCCAGCTCTGCTGCTGATGCCAGCTTCCTGCTAATGTGCATCCTGGAAAGAAGCATCAGGTCATGGCTCAAGTGGTTGACTCCCTGTCACCCATGTAGGAGACCTGTCTGGGTTCAGTTTGGCACAGCCCAGGCTGTTATGGGCATTTGAGGAGTGAACCAATGTATGGAAGGCCCCTGTCTGTTTTTCTGTCTCTTTTTCTCTCTGTTGCTCTGCCTCTCCAACTAAAACACAATAATATTTTTTTAAAATTTCATATGCTTATAGTGTTTTAAAAGATACTTTCATTGTGAAATGGCAAAATCAAGCCAATTAATATATGCTTAACCTCACATAATTATGTTTTGTGTGTGATAAGAATATGAATCTCTTGGCAATTTTCAAGTATACAAAACATTTCTATTAACTATGGTCACCATATTGTACCATAGATCTCTTATACTTCTTCCTCCTAACTGAAATTTGGTATACCTTGACCAACATTTCCCCTTTCCCCACCCCCAGTCCACTACAGCCCCCACCACAGCCTCTGGTAAACTGCACTTGGCTAATTTCACCTAACTAATGTCCCCCAGGTTCATCTGTATTATCACAAATGACATGAGTTCCTGCTTTTTGATGGTCAAATAGTAGTCCATCATGTATATGTACCACATTTTCTCTATTTATAAGTTGATGGAAACTGAGATTGCCTCCATAGCTTGGCTATTGTGAATAATGCTGCAACAAACATGGGAGTGCAGCTATCTCATCAACATGCTGATTTCCCTTTGGATATATATCCAGACCTAGGAGTTTAGCCATTGTGTTGTACAGGTAAAATTGAGACCAAGAGAGGTTTTAAGAAACTTAGTAAAAGTCGTCACCAAAGTGTCAAAGCAGAAACTAGACACCCAAGTCTGAATTTCCACCCCACACACTTCTCTCTAACAGATTGCAGCTCAGAAAGCCTTGTTCTCCAGGCTGTCACTTCTACGTATTCCTAGAAACGATTTCACAACTTTATTCAACCCCAGTGGGCTCCAGAGATTCAACGGCGGGAATTAAAGTAGCTCAGGTATGTCAATACTAATGGGTTTGACACAATTCTTAGGAGCATTTCAGAAACGATTCAATTAATTGTGCAGTCCACATTAAAAGGTAGATGTGAGCTTGGTATTCACTTCCCTTCCGTCAGCCTCTAGTCAATCACACTTCTCTGACACATCGCATTTATGATAGTCTCTGATTAAGAAACAGGGTTGAACTCATTCCGGCCCAGGGTTCAAGTCAGACATCTCAAAGCCAAGCAAGGTCCTGCAGAGTGTGAGGGAAGTAGTAGACTCATGCTTACTAGGTTCCAGTTTGTTTTGCCTCACTTGTCCCTCTACTGATGTGGCAAAAGATGCCACAAATGCCTAGAAAACACAGGTTCTGTAACAGCATTTAACCAACCCCTTAGCTTTCTGAGTGATTAAGGTATGCTTTAGGGAAAATGTTTTATTTATTAAAAAGTCTAGGAAACAATGAATGCTAGTCCCTTAGAAATTTACCCATTCAGTGACAAGTTTAGGGGCAGCATGACCCGATGACCCTGAGAAAGCCAGACTGCTTCAACTTCTTTGACCATGGAACAATAGTTCTGAGTTCCCTGTGGATATTCTTTAGGAGTAGTGCTTCATAAAACACACTTTGGGAAATATGGCTCCATAGAAGTGATATCAAGTTTGTGTTATGAAGATTATCTGACTCATTGAATGGGTGTTATCTGACCTCGGAGTAAACAAAATTCAGATACAAGAAAATACCATTTTGTGAATGAAATATAAGTTAATACCTATTCCTTTGATATGAACTACTTTGCAGGAAGTAGGACTTTATTGTATTTATTGACACAGAGTAATAAGGACTACCAGTAATAAACCTTTTCAAGTTGGCTTGCAATCAGGCCTGCATACAACTATTAGAAATTAAAATGTTTTAAAGTCCTAACTACTTTAAATGCCCCTCACTAAATCTTATTATGCACTTTGTTGCCCTTCTTTGAGCTCTCTCCATGAGATTATATGGAGGCTAGCGCTGTGGCTCAATAGGCTAATCCTCCGCCTTGCGGTGCCAGCACACTGGGTTCTAGTCCCGGTCGGGGCGCCAGATTCTGTCCCGGTTGCCCCTCTTTCAGGCCAGCAGTGTTCTGCTGTGGCCAGGGAGTGCAGTGGAGGATGGCCCAGATAAGTACCTGGCTCCTGCCTTTGGATCAGCGCGTGCGCCGGCTGCAGCACGCCAGCCGCGGCAGCCATTGGAGGGTGAACCAATGGCAAAGGAAGACCTTTCTCTCTGTCTCTCTCTCTCACTGTCCACTCTGCCTGTCAAAAATATATATATATATATATATAGCTTTTTAAAAAAAAGATTATATGGATTCATTTACAAACTTTCTGTCTTGCTACTTAGCTTCTCTGCGTTTGCAGCCACAGACTGTAAACACAGGCCCTGACCATGTGTTTTATAAAAATGCCTCCTGGTCACCATGGAAACTCCATGAGAGATAGATCAGCAGAATGACATGCCCACAAAAAGAAAAACCCACCCAGAGCATGTGATGTGATGAATGATAGGTCAGAAACATTATTTTCTGATTGAAGGACAGCACTGCTACACTATGCGGGTTAAACATTAAAGACAAGGATCAATTCACCACACTGGATGAGCACATATAAGAAGACACCCATATTTTGGTCCTTAAAGGCATGACAGAGCAGACTTAAGCAGGTACAGGCCAGCCTATCTCCCATCTTGCATAATCTGTTTATCTTTTCTCTTTCTATTCGTCATTCCCCCTTGCTCCCTGAATTACATAGTACTGCTTTTATATAATGAAATTGTGGGAAACAAGGCACCTGTCACTGACCAATAGGTCCATGAGAGAGCACTACTCTTACAGCTTTCTGCTAAGGACTTAAAAGTTCCCTTTGTCAGTCCACACTGGCCATTCTGAAGTCAGCTACATTGAGTGAACTGCTAGATCTCTCTGGGCCCCTGTTTTCTCGGCAATGAAACAGAGACACCAATAAGGATCCGCCTGGAAAGGTTAATACCTAAACCACCATATTTTTCATATAGCTGTCTTTGGCAGATTGAAAACCAAGGAAATACTAAATTTCAGCACTACAATTCTACTGACCTTTGCAGAAATGAGACCAAGTTAGAACAAAGAAATAGACTCAAGGCAGACTAAGATGACTCAAGTAGCATATCAATTTCAACGACATGCATGTGAATGTTCCTTTGAAAATGTAGAGCACAAGGAGCCTTCAAACAGTTCACAGAAATGTGTATTATGAAAAAATGCATGGATTTGAAAACTTTTGGCACCAAAATTAACTTACATATTTTAATTTCATTTTCCATGAGCTTTTTTAAAGTACTTTTGACTATATTAAGTATAAGGTATTACACTATCTCCGTATGAAAAGATTCATAATACATTTCAGCAGATAACAAAGGGAAAAATAAGAGAAAAGAAAGAGTTTAGGAATAGATGACGACCAGACTAGGTGACAGACTAGAATAGACAACTAAGATGTAATAAATATTCTCTGTGCTATGTAGCCCTTTGTGTTTGCTTCTCCAAAGCTCACAGTTCTGATAGTCTGACCCAGAATTTTTATCAGAATTTATTATTTTTTTGCAGAAAGTTTGAAGAGTAAAGGACTAATGAAAGCTAAGTGACTGCCTTGAATTCAATTCAACATCTGTTTACATAATTATTATGTGCAGGACCCTGTCTGGGCACCAAAAAAGGCACAGCAAAAGGTAATGCTCTTACTGTCCAATTCTCTGACGAAGATTATCTTCTGGTACTGACAATTTTTTTAGTGTTTTAATGTTAAATCAACACTCAGTGAGCTTAATGTTAAATCTAGCAAAGGTGCCCTGCACTGTGGTATAAACGAGCTAAGCCACCACCTACAGCACTGGCCGCCCATTTGGGCACCAGTTCAAGTCCCAGCTGCTCCACTTCTGATCCAGCTACCTGCTAACGTACCTGAGAAAGCAGCAGAAGATGGCCCCTGAACTCACATGGGAGACCTGGAAGAAGTTCCTGGATTCTGTCTGGCCCAGCCCCGGTCACTGCAGTCATTTGGGGAGTGAACCAGCAGACTAAAGATTTCCTTCTCTGCCTCTGTCTCCTCATTTCTATAACTCTGCCTTTCAAATAAATATTTTTTAAAGAACTAGCAAAGAGCACTTTATGGGTTCACGAATCTGTATCAATTAGAAAATTATAAAAACTTTAAGAACATTGAGGCAAGTTAGAAAAACCCAATTCTTAAGACTCAACCAGCAAAGAATTTCATGAAATGGGCTGATCTTTAAATAGGGCTAAGGGGATAGGCAAGGTTTTGTCTAAAGTGGGTGGAAACAGGCTACAGTAAAAGGGCAAAATCAGGAAGCCAGGAGGCCTTGTTTTCGACGAATCTTAGTAACAAATGAAGAAGTGGCGTACCCTGGGACAACACACACACACCATGGCCCTCTTTAGCAGGTTGCTGAAGAGTTTGTCATAGCTTAGTGGTAACAGAAGAATCATTGAAAGTTTTTATACTATTTTTAAGAGGTTCTATTTTTTTTGGCTGGACGAGGGTACTGTAATGGTTCATTTTAAGTATCAACTCAATTAAATTAAGGGAACCCCAGAAGGCTGGGAAAATATTATTTCTGAGTATGCCTTGGAGGGCTTTTTACAGAAGAGGTTGTTGTCTGATTCAGTAGACCAACCAAGAAAGAGCAAGCCTCACCCAGTGTGTGTAGGCATCACCCAAACTGCTGAGCACCCTGATCGAACAAACCAACAAAAAAAAGCAAATTTGCTCTCTCTCTTCTGGAGCTGGGACAGCCATCTCCTGCTCTTCAGTAGGTTCCCTGGCCTTAGGACTCAGGGACTTAGGCCCCCAAGAGACTCAGGCCACAAGCCAAAGAGTGAGGTTTACACCGTCAACTTCCTGGTAATGAGGCCCCTGGACTCGAACAAAGCCATGTTACTGGCTTCTCAGGTTCTCGGGCTTGCAGACAGCCTGTTGCGAGACTGGCCAAACACGAGACTCACCTCGCAGATCTGCTCTCATGTGTACCTCAATATATCCTATTGGTTTTGTTTCTAATTAATACAGTGTCTAAACTCCTTGAGGGTCTCCAGTTGTATCCACAACTTTGGAAACATCTGGGGCAGGTGTTATGGCCCAGCTGGTTGAGCCATCACTTGAAATGCCTGCATTCCACGGCAGAGTGTGTAGGGTTGAGCCCTGCTTCTGCGTCTGAGCCAGCTTCCTGCTAATGTAGAATGTGGAGGAAGCAGATGATGGCCCCGGTGCTTGGGTTCCTGCCACCCACATGGGGGACCAGGATGGAGTTCCTGGCTCCTGATTTCGGCCTGACCCAGCCCTGGCTGTTGCAAGCACTCAAGGAGAATAGCAACAGATGAAAGATATTCATTCTCATTTTCTCTGCCTTTCAAATAAACAAAAAATTAACTTAAAAAATTTTGGCAAAATCCATGAACCTTAAGAATTGTGATTGACCACTATGTCCACAGTCCTGCCAAACAGAATTTTTAATAATTACTGAATGTATGTGCAAAGAATGCTTTTTAAAAATTGGTAACAATAATGAAGTACTAAAAGCAATACACTTTTATGCTAAACATGTACTCTTTAAACACCCTGGGAAGATATATTATTATTACTCCCATTTGACAGGTGAAGAAATTGAGGCTCAGAGAAGTTAAACAAATCGCTGAAGTTGGAAAAAAAAAAAAAAGAATCTGGAAAACTTGCTTGCTCTTGACCCAGTAGTGTGGCTTCCTGAATAAATGGCGAGGATCCTGAATTTTTATCCACTATATTAAGTGACTTGCTTCAAGGAGATAGATCGGCTGCCAACCATCCAGCATTCATTTTGTGCTTTGCTTTGTCCTCAATGGAAGAACAGTTAATCTAGAGATCCTTCAAAAAGTTTGGCAGTTCATTGAGGTCATCCCTCCAATAATTAGTTGCCTATTGGAAGAGTGTATGTTTAATCGAACTTGATACTCCGTGGTTGTACATGATTCCAGCTGTAGGCCGGAATCACCAGTAGACATCCAAATCATTCACCAAAGGATTGTACTTAAAACATACATTGTGTACAACAAAAGGGCAAAACCTTGAAAGGGTTTTATTTGTCAGTCTCACTGTAAATTAATTTCTTGCAATCACCATGCTTTAATTTTTAATATATTTATATGAAGGATATCACTTCACAATTCCCTATACAGTCAGCATTTAATAATCTAGAAACAGCTTATCTTCTTTAACTCTCTGAGACTGGATTTGCAATAACTAGTAATGTTAAATGTATTTTTAAAAAAATCAATAATAAATAAATGCATAAGCACTTCCCTCTAGAATCCTTCTGATGTTATTTACAAAATTAAAAAAAAGATGACAGACCCACAAGGGACTTTATAACCATTTCATTACCACCTCCCTAATTGTATATGGTAGAACTGTATAATCTGTTTATTGAAATTGAAATCTTTGGAATGGATCCTCCCCACAGACATTAACAATAAGCATCTCATGCAATAACATAGTACTTAATGTAATATTAACATTATATGCACCAGGCCTTAACCGCTCACTGGTTCCCCCACTGGAATTGAACACTTTTAACACTCTGTGCTCTGCCACAGTATTCAATTCTATATCTAATTTACAAGTTGTAAAACAATATTCACAGATAACAATAAATACAAAGTTTTAAGGATATATCTGGTGGTACTAGGATAACCGACTCTTTTGTCTGAAATAGAAACAAAGGAAGAGTATTTGGCAAATGCTAAGATCCTTAAAATGTTGATGCTTAAAAAAGCTGTTCTGTTTTGTGCTGCCTGGCCAAGCGACACAAAAGCAGTACTTTGACTTAAGGTAAAAGTGGGTTTGCACCTACATAAACAAAATCTGGAGACATCCCCTCTCCCTTTCTTGCTAAGGTAAACAAGAAAAAGCAAAACACACTGGACAAACAGCTGGGAACACTGATTTTAGTGCTGAATCTTCCTGAATGATCTTGCATGAATTTGACCTTCTGTATGCCTTAAATTTTCCATCTTTAAATAAACAAGATTAATTAGACTGTCTTGAAAATTTCTTCCAGTTATGAAAATCCAAAAGCCTAAGAATAAATCCTTCATGTGTAACATGAATTTGCAACGCCCACTTGGATATCTTTTTCCCACTATCCTTTAACTAGCAGTTCTTTTTTATTTAAGGTAAACAAATTTCATATATACAAATTTAGGAATATAGTGATACTTCCCACCCTACCTTCCTACCCACCCTCACTCCCACCCTTTTTCCTCTTTCCTCTCTTATTCTCTTTTTTTACATTGATCTGCTTTCAGTTTATTTTATACTCATAAGATTAACCCTACACTAAATAAAGAGTTCAACAAATCCTAAAAACAAAACACTGTTTCTCAACAGTAGAGACAGCAGCTGTAAGCAATCAACGAATCTCAAAATGTTAATTTCACTCCTATACATTACATTTTTGGTACTCTGTTAGCAAGATCAGGGAAAATATATGGTATTTGTCTTTTTGGGACTGGCTTATTTTACTTAGTATAATAGTTTCCAGTTCTTAAACTTATGGCTGCTTTCTAAGAAAAATAGCAATTATAGTAGTGTTTGTTTCATGGTATAGTTTCTTAACTTCTTTTTAGATATTATCTCAATGAACAGAAAGCACTGTATTAGACATAAACCACCAAGATTTAATGAAGTAACAGGATTAAAAGAAAAAAATCACCTGAAACAAATAAAAAAAAATAGAATAGTGTCAGTAGCCATTGAATACTTCAAAATCATTCTGCTCACCAAATGACTTAATGGTGTCTGTGGTTAAGATGGCCTTTCCCAAAATGCATATTTATCTATCAGGATATAATCTACTGATCCTATCTACAGCATATGTGAGGAGGCTTCAAAAAAGGTCATGGAAGAATAGAACTAAAAGAATAACGCAAATTGTTCATAAAGTTTTTGAGGCCCATTTATGCATCCCTTCATTATTTGTGCTACAAGCTGGGCAAGAAACTCACAACCTGGATTTTCCTTGGTGATTTAGAGCACGGCCTGGGTACATTCTTAAGTTGTTGTGTCCCTGCTTCAGCTTAAATGTGTATTTGGCATACATTTTTGGGAAACTGTCTAATAGTTCTTTACTACGAAAAAATAATGTGACCTATCAAATTCAAGTGTTATATTTTGAAGAGGAAGAGTATTTATTCAGGGAGGGTTTCTCAAGGGCTTCAACTGTAGATCACGTAATATTATTTAATATAGGTGGTGGTTGGTAGAATAGTGTTTGCAATTTTATTTGCATGTTTTATGTAAAATGTATAAACTGATTTTTATATTTAATTTTACATTAAATAATAGGTTAAGGTGTAAAATATATTTTCTTCTCGCAAGTCTGTCCTTTTTCTTTAAAAACTAAAAATTAAGATCATTAGTAATGAGAAGTATAAAATTGAGTATCTTATTTAATGCATTCTCTGATACACGTTAGAGTTGTCACAAGTATAAAGCATTACAGTAAACATAAGACTAGTTTAAGATCCATTCTACAGAATGCATTTGATGTAAATTTGCTAACAAAGTTTTTTAAAGGATTTTTTCAACTTCAGACCTTGAAATTTGTGAATTGACATTTTCTAAATGAAAATTATACCCTTCCTGAGTGGTGTTCAAAAACTCAACCACTTTTCTAAAAATGAAAAACACTTTATACCATTTTCATGGAACTGTGGGAAGCAAGTCATCTGGTTATAATGAAAAAAATTTTCCTTATCACTCCCTTCATTTCCTTCTTTGTACAAAAAGTCACTCAATCTCACTACTTAAAAAAACAAAATCTTCAGTACTTGATACCTCAAAAAAATTAATAGAAGAAATGTTGTCTTGGAATTACAGTTTCTTTTCAAAAGTTGCTGAATTCCTTTGAAACCCCCAACCACTTTATCTTCGGTCTGATCTTGCTTTACCTACTTGGGTATGTCATCACTTAATCTATCACCCATTGCATCACATTCGAGGTTTGGGGAAATCTCCACTCAACTTTTACCTTCAGGTATGGTTCTTTTGGAAAGGAAAGAGGTGAACCTGCATACTGGAGTCATTTTATCCCACAGTGCCAACTCTCCTGTGTCACTTCCAGCTGCTCTACAGCCAGAAAGCATGAATCAGCACACAGCATCAGTTTGACAGCATGTGTTGAACTATTTCCTGTTTCTGTGGTCTGAGATCACTATAGAAACACAGCAAACAAATTGGCATGATCACCATGCCAGGAGCCAAAACAGCCATCAGTCCATCCACTGCAGTAGAATTATTCTGTTCTCCAGCCATCATCTTCATTCACCTTGACCAAGAGACCACACCTGTACATATATAACCTTCACACTAAAGAAGAACAAGAATGCATATTTTACTCAGGGTCACTAGCACTTGAAAAAACTCTACCAATTATTGTAATCTCTAATTCAATTAATTCCCATTAAACATATTAACTATTACCAATATGCAAAGCACTTTAGAGAAGAGCAAGGCATAACCCTTGCCCTTAAGAATCTTCCATGTTAATGAACTAGGATGTGGTGCTGACTTCTAAAGAGCATATAACACTCATGGTGCTTGCTGTTAAGTGAGCACTTCCTGTCCAGTAATAACTATATGTATTTCTACTCATTTAACTCTATAGAAATCATTTTGGGGCCAAGAAACCTATATAACAACATCATAAAGCAAATTAAAGTAGGTTGCAAATGCGAGCCTGCCATTATCTGAGACCCATGCCCTTACCAACGTCTCATACACCTGCATAGCCACTGGGCCAAGCAAGCAGAGTCTAAAGTACTGGGCAGTTAAGGACAGTAATGCATACAGGCTTTTGAATTTGATTTCAGATGACTCACCAGATTAATGTTTATGCTTTGACATCCTGGGCTAGAGTGTCCACAAATCCTGTGTGATATTCATTGCGTTCTCTAACAAATGCTCTCCAACATCTGAATATTCTTCCATTTCTTAAAATTGATCATCACTGTGGAACATCCCAATTTCTATCAGATACTATTCATACTTAAGAGTAGTTTTAACTTTCTGGTGGCAGAGTATATTAAATGAGCTTTTATTTATCATTACTACTGGTGGCAAGGATAATTATCTCATCTTTTACCCTCCCAGTGACCTGGATGGACACCACAAAGGCTGATGGTAGTATTTCACTCTCTTGACAGGAGGTTAAGGGACAAAACTACTGATTTTTATGTTCCTACCCTCGAGAAAAACAAGGATAATTCCTGAGAAATTAGCACTACAAATTTATTTGACCTATTGATATAGAAAAAGATCAGTTTAATCACTGTACCTATTCCTTTCTTTCAGTTAATCCTTATTGTCAAATATAGCAGTGGCATGAGGACACATCAATTTCATTTCACAGATCTACCCTGAGACAGAAATGCCTCAGAACTCTTTTGTTGGTATCCAGAATCTCTTGATATAAACGTAGATAGTTTCAAATGATTCCCTACTGTTTTTCATGCTCCGGACCCTCTTTTCTCCCCAAGGGTGGGATGTAACCATATTGCAGTGAAATCAGAGTAGCCACCATGTCCGGGGCAGGGAAGGGGCTAGGGGTGTCACATCATTCCCAGCTGGTTGTCATGAATAAATGCCACTTCACTTCAAATACAGATCAATTTTTGGAGGCAATAGAAACTGCCATCATTGGTGTTGAATGCTCAGGATTGCTCTTCAACCCTCTAACCTTCATAATATGTATAAATTCTTTTCTCCATCAACCTTATATTGGCTGCTGCTTTTGACACTAAGTCTCTCCAAACCACCTTTGTCCAATGCATATCACTGCAGAAACCATTCTTATTGGCTAAAAGCAGGTAAACCTGCCAAAAGTCAGTGCTTATTTCTCTCCCAAGAGACCACACTTGAGTAAGCAGAAGTGAGCATAACTGTGTGTTTTCTTACCCAAAGTGACAGGCAGCCTGGGAACAGAAGATCTCCATTTCTTAACTGTGCACCCTGGATTTGGATGATTTAACTATATATAAAGGCAGCACTAGGTTGATTTGAAAGATACATTTTATCAAGTTGTCAGCTTTCCAGGGCCAACTGTTTCAGAATCACTTATAAGTAAACTAGAAAATGATTTGGATTGTAGGAAATTTAAACCTTACTTTCCCAGAATGTTGCAGCAAATAGCTGAAAAATAGACATAGAATCAAACTCTGAAATTAAAGTGTCCTGAGTGTGTCTGGCTGGCAGTGAGAGGCTGCTTGGTCTAACAGATGGGAAGCAGGATGCAGAGTCGGGAGACCACAGAAGTGATTTCCACTCTGCCTGCAAATCACTGAGTGACCTTGGCCATCTCAGAAGGCCCAGCCCCAAGGAGAAGACCAGATCTCCTGGGCTGGTACCCCTCACTTCCTTGCCCACCTGCCACCTCCTAGGGGGCTTTGTCAACAGGGAAGGAAAACACCTTGATATAGGAGCCTCTGGTGACAGGAACTTGCTCATGCCCAGTGAAACAAACTACTGCCAAGGTCAATCCCTTGCAACCAGCTGTGGTTCACTGGTAGGTCACCCACAAACAAGTCCAGCAAATGTCATCCCTTGCTTAACTACTTGGTAGGAAGTTTTTGAGGAAAATCAGTTGAGCACGTTAAAAAGACTCCAGCCCTCTCAATGAAAGGAATACTCCTGACAGTTTTGGACTACAGTCTCAGACATAACATACTCAACTAAAACACATGCTTAGCTGCCTTTCCCAACTTGCATCAGTACACATGTCAATACACCCTGTGAAGATGTCAACACACACTGTCCTGGGGCCAGCAGGTCACCTTGCTCTCCACCATGTGCCCTCCTTGCTCCAGGAGGAAGAGGAGGCATCGGTACGTTCCTCCCACCCTGCTCAGCTTACCAGCCACAAGGCCCAAGGAGGAAAGAAACAGGACTGTGTTTCACAAGACAGTTAACAGTGCCATTCTTCATTTATTCATGACTCAAATCTGCTGCTGTCATTTAGGAAACACTGGGTTAGAGACCCTCAATCTTCAAGCCCTCCCAGCATCTGAACACATGTTGGATTGTTGACAAAAGGCAACACTGTCATGACTTGTATGTTAAGGAATTAAATGAGCCCAGGCATTTCAGAACCTATCATCTGCCTTATTTGAGAGTCAGATGAAAAGTTACAAGGATAGGATCTTTAACCGTCTTCTTAAAAAACAGTACTGCCATTTGGGACATGCTCAATCAGACTTGCCCCAAATGGTAGAGTTAGAAATGTGCCAGGGGATTCCAATACAATCCCATCAAGATTGCATGTTCCAATGCCATCTCACTAGTCCAAGTGATCAATTTCAGTTCACAATTGATCACACTGATAGGTCTAAGAGTCAAAGGGATCACACAAACAAGACTAGTGTCTGCTAATACTAACTGACAGAAAAAAAAGGGAGAGAATGATCCAACATGGGAAGTGGGATACACAGCAGACTCATAGAATGGCAGATGTCCTAAATAGTACTCTGGCCTCAGAATCAGCCCTTAAGGCATACGGATCTGGCTGAAAAGCCCATGAGAGTATTTTAGGCATGTAAAGCCAAGACACTCTGGAAAAAAAAAAAAAACTCACAAACCTAAATGAAAGGTCTCTGCGAGTGAGATCCCAGTAGAAAGAACGGGCCATCAAAGAAGGAGGTACCTTTCTCTGAAGGGAGGAGATAACTTCTACTTTGAGTATGACCTTGTCTAAATAAGATTGAAGTCAGCGAACTCAAGAGGCGTCCATAGCCTTGGAAACTCATGACTAGAGCTTAGAGAGATTAGAGTGTCAAACTGTTAAGTCAACAACAGGAGTCACTGTGTACTTACTCCTTATGTGGGATCTCTGTCTTAATGTGTTGTCCAATGTGAATTAATGCTATGACTAGTACTCAAACAGTATTTTACACTTTATGTTCTGTGTGGGTGCAAACTGATGAAATCTTTACTTAATATATACTAAATCGATCTTCTGTATATAAAGATAATTGAAAATGAATCTTGATGTGAAGGGAATGGGAGAGGGAACGGGAGATGGGAGGGGTGTGGGTGGGAGGGAAGTTATGGGGAGGAAAAAGCCATTGTAATCCATAAACTGTACTTTGGAAAATTATATTTACTAAATAAAAGTTTAAAAAATAGTACTGCCACTGGCTAGCAGATGATGTGTCATAAAAATCTCTGTATAACAAACTCTCTGAAGCTCAATTTATCTACTGCAGGAGAACCAGGAGCTTTGAGCTTGCAATCCCAAGGACTCTTGATCCAAGGAAGCTTGTGATGAGATGACTAAGTTATCACCACCAGCTAATGGGCCCCCCGAGAGAATACATGTGATCAGAATGATTTATTGATTAAAGTTGACCTCTAAAGCTACTTCAGGACATGCATCGGAAACATAAAACCACTTTTACTGGGTGATAGCTCAGGCTGTTACTACTTCAGCTTTGTAAAATGCCATACAAGACTGGGATCAATCATTGCTGAACCTTGCAGCTTGGTGACCTCCATAAAGAAAAGTTCCTTCTAGAAGAACAGAAAATCCATGTTTAATAGCAAGGAAAACAATGCCATTTCAGCAGTGTTTTCGGGATCATGGTGGGAATGCTCTTCTTCTCATGGAAGATTTCTATGAAGGCTGAGAAGAGCCTATTCCAGATTCCTCCAAACAAACGATTACCTAACAGGAAAAGTGTTATTCTTCCAAATGAGAAATTTTCCCCATATGCTAGAAATTATTTCATATAGTATTTCAAAAATGTATCCTGATGAGAGTTTTGCCATAAAATCCCCTGCAAGTAAGCCTGTGGTTGGACACAGACTCTAATTTTCCTTGGTGAATGAGTGGAGGTCCTAGAGCAGATGGTCCATAGCAGGGCCCACACCTTGTCCTGAGAGAAGCAAATGGGTTGCATCAGACAGAGCCAACGAGAGTGCCCCCAGGAAGACTCCGATTCCTTCCAGTTCCCATTTTGCTACTTCGGCAGCATCCTTCCTCATTGATGATCCCCTCCTCCCTTGGATCTTCAACTTCTCTCCTAGTGTTCTCCCCTCAGCAAATAAATACACCCAAGGCTCTACTATCAAGCAACAAGCCATCTCTACTTTCAACAAGCTCCCTCCTACTCCCTCCACTCTTTACTGAAAAAATTCTTCAGTGTTTGCATTCACAGTGTCTCCCAATCACTGCTCCACCTCCCACCCCCGCCAAGATTTCCCACAACAGTTTGGATGAAGAAGGATCTTGGAGTCAGCCTCATGTGTGTAATATCAGACCTGCTTTTTCTCAAGCTCTGTTAATTTAGGCAAGCTATTTAACTTCAGACTGTTTCTCTGCTATAAATGGAATGATAAGAGTATTCCCCAAAGAGTTGCCATGAAGACCAGATGAATTCATGATGTCTCCATAGAAAGCATGCAATAAGTGAAAATTATCATCATCATGGTTAGTACTATTCCTTGGGAGGGTTCTGAGATCAAGGAAAAGACAATGACCAAGCAAACAGTTGTGCCAGAGATAGCTAGGAATCATCACATTGAAATCAGGAAGAAAAGTGTAGAGCCTTGAACCCAGGAAGTGGGTATGGAATAAGGGGCTACCAGAGATCAGAATATAATCAAGAGGTGAATTTGCTTCTGAACTGAAGTCGCCAGCTGAGCTCAGGTTCCATCCACTTGATTTTCAGGGAAGTGCAACCTGAACTTGTAAAGTCACTGTCTACCACTCTATGTGAAAGTACCCACTGACGCAAAGGACAGCCAGACTCCAGGCAGGATAAAAATCCCTTTCTTGGGCAGGCATTTGGCATAGTGGCCAAGACACTTCATGGCATCCCATAATAGAGTAACTGGGTTCAAGACTTCGCTCTGTTCTGATTTCAGTTTCTCGCTAATGTACATCCCGGGAGGCACAGAAATGGTGGTATAGAACAAAAAGGTGATTTTTTTTTCAGTGCCAGAGACAGACAAAGAGATCTTGTGTTTGCTGGTTCACTTCCCAATTACTCACAGCAGCCAGGGCTGGTCCAGGCCTAAGTCAAGAGCCTGGAACTCAATCTGGATCTCCTATGTGTGTGGCAGGGACCCAAGTACTTGAGCCATTGCCTGCAGTCTCCCAGGGTGCCAATTAGCAGGAAGTTGTATTGGAAGCAGAGGACTGGGGCTTGAACCAGGCTCTCTGACATGGGATGTGGGCTTCCCAACTGGAGACTTATTTGCAGCATCAAATGTCCCCTTTTCCCCACCCAAGGTTGCCCATTTGTCCTCTTGCTTGAGAACAGTTTATTTTTCTCTGAAATTTCCAGAGCATCCCAGGTTCCCTCAATAACTCAGTCCTTCCAACCTCTCTAAGTTGAGGGCTTAAAGAAAAAAAATTAAGATGCAGAAACACTGGAGTATTTTTCAATAAAGGAGAGAAAATGAGAATGGAGAGAGCTGACTAGAGCCTGAAACTCTGATTCATTTCAAAGTATGTTGTTTACAAATGAAAATCTGTCTCCTTGTTCATCGTCTGTTAGCTTACAAGCAACCTCAGTTCCCATACAGGCTAAGTTTGCATTTTCCTACAATGTTTGGACTCTGTATGCTCAGGTCCCAGTAGCACACACAGTCTCTTACTATGAAATACTCACATTTGGGGGCTGAACTTAAAGTACAAGCTACTTGATTATGCTATTTTTGATTTTACTGTCAAATTCACTAGAAATGAAAGTATTGACAACTTAAAGGAATTTTAATAATCTCAAAAATAATTTTCATTGTAGAAATTTTAAGCATAGGAAAGTTTATAGAACTAATCAGACAAAACAATGCTTCAATGTACACTCATCCATGTTTCTATGTGTATGCACAAACACAGTCAGAAATGCAATGATTCCTCAGCATCCCTGGGGAATTGGTTCTAGGATTACCTCTCCCCCATCAAATGGATAACAGTGATGCTCAAACCCTTTATACAAAGTGGCCTACTATTCGCCTTTAACTTACCCAATCCTCCTGCGTACTTTAAATTATCTCCATTACTTATACTACCTAACACAATGTAAATGCTATGTAGGTAGGTGTTATGAAGCCTGCACATGCCAAGTACAGATGCAGTATTTTTTCTGAATATTTTTGATTAGCAGTCAGTTGAATCTGTGGGTAAGGTACCTGTGTGCATGGAGACCTGACTGTATTTGGAAATGAATTCACATAAACTCTTTTTTCTTTTGCACTCAACATTTTTATTGCACCTTTAACCAAATAATATATAATTTAAAAATACTAAGGCAAATAATTTCTTTATAAAATTGCTTTAAATGGCATGAAGTGATCACTTAGGGTTCAGAAGAAAAGCCTGGTGGGAAGATCCTTGTGTAGGGGTGGAGTCCTCTCCATCACTGATACACTGTGTGGGGGTGGAGTCCACTCTGTCACTGATACACTGTGTGGCTTTGGACAACTTTACCTCTCTGGATCTCAGTTTCCTGTGCCTTGATCGAGGAGTGATACAAATAATAGATAAATAATCAAAATGAGTAGTTGATAAAATGACTTCTACCAAGGCACCATTGCCCTTCCTTGGAAGGAACTCATGACTTGGCACAGAGCTCTCCTGGGCTCTTGCAGCCTCTTATGTGGGGTTGAGCTACTTCTCTCATGTTCACTGCCTGGCACTTTCTTGGTTTGCTCACTCTCAAATGCATGCACTCATCCAGTCTGGATTTCATGTACTCACCTTACCTTCAACCACATTTTATCTTCCTGCTTTCATTGTAAAGTCAAATCTAATCACATCATTCTGATACTGCCCCTCCGTGGCCCCATGCCAGATTCCAAAGAGGTGCTGAGCTGCAGTGCCCCCCTTCCCCAGGCTCATTCTCACCCTGACTCCCTCTGCTCCACTGCATCCTGACAGCTTCCTCAACACCAGCACGTTCTGTAAGCCTTGGTTCTTGGCATAGCTGCTGCACCAGCCTGCTAGTCACCTGAACCACTCTCCCACACCCACTCCCCCCTCTCCAGAAGGAGCCCATCCCTATTTAACCTACAGCAAAAGATAATCACATGCATCCTCCCCACCTTGAAATAAATTATATCATGTTTTTTTCTGTTTTCCCATCCCAAACAGTGCAGGCATCCCATATGGGTGGGTCTCAGCTGCTCTGCTTCTGATCCAGCTTCCTGCTAATGTGCCTGGGAAAGCAGTGGAAGATGGCCCAAGTATTTGGGCCTCTGAACCCACGTAGGAGACCTTGATGAAGCTCCTGGCTTTGGCCTGGCCCAGCCCTGGTAGCCATTTGGGGAGTGAACCAATGGATGGAAGATTTCTCTCTCTCTCTCTCTCTCTCTCTCTCTCTTTCTCTCTCTCTTTCTCTCCCTCCCTCTCTCTCTCTCTCCCCCTCCCTCCCTCCCTCCTTCCCTCCCTCCATCCCTCCCTCCATTTACCTTGGCCTCTCCTTCTCTGTAACTCTTTCAAATAAATAATTTCAAAAAAAATCACGCACAATGCCACCTCCTTAATATACAAAGCAGCTTCCGAGTCTGAGCATTAATTTTTCGACTGGTTTGGTCCTCTCTCTAACAACTGACGAATGAAATAAAAATGCTGTAACCCGATCATCTCTCTGCAGTCAATGCCTAAGAATCTTTTGGAGCTAATAAAACACTTGCAAAACCTTTTTAAAGTCATTTTACTTTGATTAGGATCTGTTAAAACCTTGCCATGTTGAAGCAGAAAGGTTGTGATGTAGATCTCTCTGTTCTACATGTTTGCAAATAGGCTCAATAAATGTACCAAGGAGTTATTTCTCTCTGCTTAGGCAGGGATTTGGCACTACTTATAATAGACATATATTGGTCAAAACTGTGGTTTAGGGGTGGGCATTTGGTGCACTGGATATGACAACACTTGTGTCTGTCACATCCCTTACTGGAGTGCCTGGGTTCAAGTTCCAGCTCCTGCGTCCTGTTCCAGATTTCCACCAATGCACACCCTAGGAGGCAGCAGTCATGGCTCAAGGGCAAGGTGTGGATTGAACTTCCAACTCCTGGTCCAGTCCTGGCTGTTCAGGTTTTTGGGAAGTGAGCCAGCAGAAAGGCTGTCTCCTCCACCCCTCTCTTAAATGAATTGAATGAATGATTAAAAATGTGTGATATGGTTCGCTCTCTCTCATTTGTAATATCCCCACCAATTTCAAGTCTGATCTAAAATGGCAACGTAATTGTTTTCTGCAACCGCTCTCCCCAAGGTAATACTTTTTTCTTTCTATACACATATATGATTATTATCTAATCAGGATTATGTATATATTGAGGATATTAATCTTTGGTAATGTTGTAAGTATTTACTCAACTTCTCATTTCTTTTTTACCTTTATAACCTTTCTTGCTTAGTTGTTTTTCTGACCATTTAATATTACATGTACATAGTCTTCTATTTCAAGATTATAAAAAATGCTTAATTTTCTTTTAGTACAACTATACTTTTATTGATCATATATATATGCACATAACGATTTTATTTATTTATTTATTTATTTGAAAGGTAGAGTTACAGAGAGAAAGGTCTTCTAACTGCTGGTTCACTCCCCAAATGGCTAAAATGGCTGGAGCAGGGTCAATCTGAAGCCAGGATCCAGGAGTTTCCGCCAGGTCTCCCATGCAGGTGCAGTGGCCCAAGCACTTGAGGCATCTTCCTCTGCTTTTCCAAGCCATGAGCAGGGAGCTATATGGAAGTGGTGCAGCCAACATTGAATCGGTGCCCATATGGGATACTGGTGCTTCAGGCAGAGGCTTAGCCTACTAAGCTATAGCACTGCCCCCTATTATATATATTTTTAAAATACGAAATATTCTAGATAAAGAATGAGAAAATGAACAAATAGATTTCTATGTGTTTAATATTTTGTTTCACCACAGTTTTTATAATGAATATATTGGTTGTCAACTTATGGATAGAATAAATTCTTTGTTTTTGATATTTAATAATTTTTAAAAAAATCATTACAGAGAAGCAAAAAATTTGTTTTCTTCCCCCATAAATACTGTATTTAGATGGAGAGAGAATTTGGAACAAGGTGCACTGAACAGCTGGCCTGGAATGCTCGTTTTAAGTGACCAAACACATTGCTATGTGAGACAGTTAAAGCCTTCATGACATAAAGCCATCTGACTCTTTGCTGTCAGTGAATAGTGGCCTAGACCATTTAGCTCCACTGGAGAAAAGAGGCTGTAACAGGCAAAGGACCCCAGGAGAAGTAGGGAGAACCCTGCCAACCTTCCAAATTGTGCCCCTGCAATGTATCCAGCATCCGAGAAGAATAACAGAGCCTTGGGAAACTCTAAAGGGTTTGTCCTAACAGCTATATCATATATATATCCCGGCTGCTCTATTTCTAATCCAGCTCTCTCTGCTATAGCCTGGAAAAGCAGTAGAGGATGGTCCAGGTCCTTGGGCCCCTCCACCCATGTGGGAGACTTGGATGAAGCTCCTGGATCTGGATTGGCTCAGCTCTGACCATTGCGGCCATTTGGGGAGTGAACAAGCAGATAGAAGACTTCTCTTTCTCTGCCTCTGCCTCTCTGTAACTCTACCTTTCAAATAAATCAATCTTTAAAAAACAAACAAAAAAAAGGATAGAGCTCTGAAAAAATTACAAAGGCAAATCAACAGAAATATGACCTTATCTTGAAGTAGTTAGACTTGCCTACAGTTTTTCAGAATTAACCACTTATACAACATGATAAACATTTTTTAAAAAGATGACTCTTTTGATCCATGGTTTTATTTCAAATATATGGCAGTAGGGTCTGAATACTGTATCAGAAATGAGTTAGTTCACGTATGTATCCTATGATTTTATTCAAAAACAAGGAAAAGAAGTAATCTTTTTTAAAGGGAAATTATTTAAAGGAAGTATCCAAGTTGCATTCAATTTCAGGTTCTCAATGCCTGGCATGTGCTAGGTGCTTCCGAAGTATTTGGAGAATGATGGAGGAGAGGGAGGAAAGAAAGGAGGAAGGAAGGACTACCCTGATGTTTCAGCTGTTGGACCTGTAGTGTCACCCTCATACAGGGACTCCCTCCATAAGTCGGCTTCTTTTACCTACTTGCCTCCACCCCCCCTTGGTTCAATTTCTGAAATCTTTTGAAGACTTCCCAGAAACTCTGCTTTTTCCTTCTGTTAGGGAATCTTAAGGAAGGCTACAATAATTGAGTAGTTGTTCAATAATCCTTCCACACAAATTAAAAGAAAGTTCATGGAAAATGTGTATCATGGAAACATGCTACAAGGACTCAATTTTTTTTGGCACCAAAATGTGCTTATCTTCTAATTCCATTCTTCCATTTTGAAGCCCCTTCATTTATATGCTTTTATGTTTGTGACTCTTATAAGTACATTTTTAAATGTTTTCCAAGGCATGTAACATAAAAGATTTCATACAAACTTGTTAATATTCATTGGTTCATGGAGATGAGTTAGAGGAAAGGAGGTAGGGTGCTATAATTGTTTTTCTCTACAAAGCAAAAGAGATAATCCAATAAAGAAGTCTTCAACTGGAAATGCAAAGTCCTTCTAGGCCAAGAATCCATGTATTTCTGATAGCTCAGAGTTTTATGATTCAAGAACAACAACAACAAACATCAACAAGAAACAAAATCAAGGGTCTATGAAGTTTCATAGAGAACCTATTTCATTGTATGCAGCAGTTTGTAAAATAATATTTTTATTTCCAAGAAGCAGTTTTTTTCCATCAGTTCCAGTGTGCATGTTTCTCCTCATTTGGTACAGACTTGCTGCTAATTACACAGGGGCACTTACAATCCTGCAAACAGCTTTCAGCAGTTCCTAACCCACTTCTCCTGCCCACAGAAGGAACAAACTCAACAATACAAAATGACAGGAATGTTGTTTTCTACTTGCTCATCATACTGTGTTCTGAGAATGGTGAGTAGACCATAGCTCTCTGTAAGGGCAGGATACAAGCTGCCAGCCACCAGACCAGCCCTCAACACTTTGGCTTATACCATTTGCTTTTCTTTTTTTTTTTTTTTTTTTTTTTTTTTTTTTTTGACAGGCAGAGTGGACAGTGAGAGAGAGAGACAGAGAGAGAAAGGTCTTCCTTTGCCATTGGTTCACCCTCCAATGGCCGCCGCTGCAGCCGGCGCACCGCGCTGATCCGATGGCAGGAGCCAGGATCCAGGTGCTTTTTCCTGGTCTCCCATGGGGTGCAGGGCCCAAGCACCTGGGCCATCCTCCACTGCACTCCCTGGCCATAGCAGAGAGCTGGCCTGGAAGAGGGGCAACCGGGACAGAATCCGGCGCCCCGACCGGGACTAGAACCCGGTGTGCCGGCGCCGCAAGGTGGAGGATTAGCCTATTGAGCCACGGCGCCGGCACCATTTGCTTTTCAAAGAGATTTAAGAACTGACCCATATACTGGAAGACACTTTGGTGTTTTCTTAGGAGTGCAAGTTATAGCTTGGTGTGACAATATTTTTTAACACTGTTTTCAAAGTTTCATTTTAAAACATTTTTTTCAATAAAAACATTATGATGATGTGGGTACTTTTAACAGTTTGTAGAACAATGGAATTAAAAGATAAGTCTTAGGGCCAAAGTTGTGGCCCAGCAGGTTAAGTACTGCCTATGACTCTGGTATCCCCTATCAGAGCACCGGTTCGAGTCCCAGCTGCTCCGCTTCTAATCCAGCTCCCTGCTAGTGCACCTGGGAAAGCAGATGATGGCCCAAATGCTTGGGTCCCTGCCAACCACATGAGAGATCTGGATGAAGTTCCAGGCTCCTGACTTTGGCCTGGCCCAACCCCAGCCATTGCGGCAATGTGGGGAGTGAACCAGTGGATAGAAGATCTCTCTGTGTCTCTCCCTTTCTGTCACTCTGCCTTCCAAATAAATAAATCTTTTTAAAAAGATAGTCTATTTTTATGCAAAGAAGCTTTGAAACCCATGCATATGAGGAATCTTCAAATAGTTGATATATATATATATCAATAAGAAACTACGCAGTTTTCAAAAAATTTTGCAAAGTAAATTTATCTTTTATTCATTTTTTCAAGTATCACAATGTATATTGATAGATACTAGTACATAAAATCAGGGCATAAACATGTCTTGATAAATTAGGAAGACTTAATTTCAATACTATAATAAGGAGGACCAATTCAAATTCTCACCATTTAACAAAAACCACTTAAACTTATATTTTAATTATATTATTCCAAGAACATTTTGGAATAACATTATATTATTGATAATTATTGTGGGATTGAGAAAAGAAACTTAAGACCATAATATTTCATTTCTATTTGCAGTATTAAAATACATGCTTTCAGGAATGTGGGATAAACATTAGGGATAGAACTTGAAAACACCAATGATTTCTGCATTTCTGTGTTAAATACTTATAAAAAGCATGGTTAAAACTTGAGTCAATGAGTCCATTAGCATCCTGCAGAATAAAGAAATCACAGAGTTTTAGGCTTTGGCCTCCCTGTTTTCCTTATCCTGTATCTTAAACTGTGAGATGGCACAGATGTCTGCATTGAACTGGAATTTCAAAAAACCCTAAGAATATGATCAAGTTTGCCATTGTGGAAGAGAAAATTCATCTTCTCCAACTGCTTGAGTCTGAAATCCCAACCAAGATACTTCAGTAAGCCTTTTTTTTCTCAAATTAGAAACATTCCTGAGAAAAGATTCTGCATTCAAGATCAACTCACCTTGCACATGTTTTCAAGCATTTCCAAAGAAAAGGAAGAAATAAGAACAGGTAGGTTGAACACTGGGCTTGGTGTGGAGCAGTTCAGGGCGCCCAGGTGCCCAGGGAGCTCTCAGAGTAACTTCTGACTTTAAGATTCTCCATGGGCTACAGACCCTACACAATCCAAGGAGCTGGCACAGGACCCCTCCAGCACCCAGGCATGCACCCTGTGTGCAAGGTACTTAGGCAGTTTTCTAACTGGGCTCCCTGCCTCTGCTCCTACCCTTCCAGCCCATTTCCACAGACTCCTAGTGACCCCCACAGCAACTGAGATATATCAGACACCTGCGTGAGACTTAAGTGGCTGTTGGAGATCTCCTCATGCCCCTCCCCATGATAGAATAATTTCACTCTCTCCCACAAAGAGTGAATGCTACAGAAAAAAAAAATGGTCCTTGTAGATGGGATAAAGCTAAGGATCTTGAGATGGGGAGGATATTTTGGATTAGCCACATGAGCTTTACAAAGAAGGAGGTGTAGGAAGATTTTAGCACACAGAGGAGAAAGTAATAGGTCACAGAAGAAGAGATTCTGGCGATCCGGCCACAAACCATGGAATGCCAACAGCCGCCAGAAGCCAAAAGAGTCGAGGAGCACGTTGTCCCCCAGGGTCCCTAGAGGGAATGCAACCTGCCCCCACCTGAGTTCAGATTTCTGGCTTTTAAGATTTGAGGGAATGAATTCTGTTGTTTCAAACCTCTGGTTTGTGGTAGTTTCTTAAAGGAAATGAACACACTCTTCCAACTTCCTCCATGCCGCAGCCATTCTGGATTTATTTGTAGTTGCCCTGAAAGTGGGAGCATTTAGCCTCTACCACAAGCTATCCCTCTCCTGGGAGATTCCCATGAAAGGAAATAAATGTGGATTCTGTGCTTAGATTGGTTAAACAGAAGTCACAGGCTAGAGCTTCATCTCAGTCCATTTCCTGTTGCTGTAAGTGAACACCACAGATCAGGTAACCTATAAAGAAAAGAGGTCTATCTAGCTCATTGTTCTGGAAGTCCAAATGCACTATTGCAGCATCTGGATAGGACCTTTTCTGGATCAGTTACATGAGGGAGGGCAGCCCATGGTGAGAAAGACCATGTGTGCTTGCTCTGGCTTCCCTTCCTACCATGGTTCAGATAATCATCGGGCATCTCCCAAAGCACCCTGAGTTAAAGGCCAAGTTCCCAGGGTGATGCTCTCTGGAGGTGGTGGAACTACCGCAGGAAGCCAGTTCTCAGGTGACTTCTTGAAATCTCACGAGAAGGTTGTTATGAAAGCTTGCACTGGGGGTAGCCACTCTCTCTGATTCCTGGCTTGCTGTGTGATGCTATCCCATTGCCATCCTCTGCCCTCACTGGAGGACAAACCATTGGCACCAGTGACCTCAGAACTTTAACCTTACAAACTGTGAGCTAAATAAACCTTTTCTATTCATACAGTTACCATCTCAGGTATTTCATTATAGTAATGAAGAATTGGCACACTTCCTCATCTGATGAGGACATTAATATGATTACAGGGACTCCATTCCCATTACCTCCTCTAATCCTGGTCACCTCCCAAAGGTCTCATCTCCCAATAGCATTAACATACAACTTGGGAGATTCAGTCTCCAATATATAAATTTTGCATCCAAAGCAAGCTTGGGTACATTTGTGGCACTCCGTAGCTTACAAAGGACTTTACCTCATCCCAGTTGATCCTTATGGCAACCCAATGATGTAATGAAGGGTAAGTAACAATGTAACCTTTATGACCCTCAGAGAGTATATCTGATGGCTTCTGGTTAGCAACAATATTAGTTCTCTGACTCTGTCTCTACTGCTTTTCTATTATGAATTTCTGCCTTCTCCAGTGTCAAATAAAACAAAATAGGCATCTTATTTTCACCCATAATACAAATCAGCTACCCACTGGTTGTTTAAGTTTTTCCTAGATACAGAGCAGGTGTTAAGTACAAGGCAGCCCCAAATGTCTTTGCAAGAGAATCAGCCTGCAAACCAAGACGTGACAAGTCATAGACCAAGCCACAACCATGTGTTACATACTTCCTGTCCATCTTCCCTAGGTTCTCAAGCAACATGGAATCACCCAGAAATCTGCCCCAATCTAAAGAAATCTGCTTCTGTTTGCATATCCAAAGTGCTCCCTCAAAATGCCTTCCCAGTCTAGCTCCTGAACTAGACACCACCTGAGAAGCAGCCCAGCTCGGATGACTGCAGAAGCTGCTTCCATGCTTATGGAACATTGCCCAAAAAGCAGGACTGGAAACCAGCCAAGGCCAACCAAAGCAGGAGCAATGTGACTCTTAGTAATTTATGAAAACTAAGATAAAATACGTAGTAATTAGGTTTTGTAGAAAAGAGCAGTGGCTGCTCTTATAAATAACTCGGTTGGCAGATGGCGGAAGCAGAGCACAGGAGATCCAAGTTGAGACTCATAAAATCAACTGCACCAGAGTGGTCCCCTAAACCCAGTCTTCAAAGGTGCTGTCTCTCTAGGTAAAGGATGATTCTTGCAATATAAATGAGTCGAGTGGAGGAAGACCAGTCATATATACCTAACACCTCCATACTTGAGGAACCATTATAGTCCCATTGACAAGCATAAATTTCAGCATTTTCTCTGGGATCAATAAGATGGAACCACTTACTAAATACAGCAGGGTCCACTGCAAAATACAAACACAGAGCCCTTTGTCTAAAAACATTAAAGGTTCAAGATGGTAATAGCAGAGCATCAGACTGAGAGTAAGTCCTTCTGTGATGGGTCTGCATGACTGCTCATGTCTCATGTCCATGGAAGCTGACCACGCAATGAGATGGAAAGCTCCCTCTCCTATCAGTTATGAATGACGGTTTAGGCATTGAAGCAAGAGGAGGAGGAAGAGGAGAGACTCTCAAGTCTCCATCATATGAAAGAGACAGATGGGGTGTGCAAGGGAGACTACCGTAAATACAAAATTCTGCTCATAATATCTATGTTAGATAATAGACTAACATTTTGGGCCAGACATTGTTGGTAAACTTAATCATCTCATTTAGCTCTCACAACCACCTCCTTGGAAGTAACAGTACTCTCCTCATTATATAGAAAAGCTGAGGTTAATGTTTCCAAGGCCTGATGTCTGAATGCCTTGCTTCTAATTACTACATTAAACTGTTTCCTTACATTCAAAAATACGCAGATAAGCATCATCACCGAAACTGATGGCAAAAAACTGCAGCTTCCCAGTTCCTGAGAGCGCATGCTTTGCACTCAG
This sequence comes from Oryctolagus cuniculus, assembly GCF_964237555.1. Classification (NCBI taxonomy): domain Eukaryota; kingdom Metazoa; phylum Chordata; class Mammalia; order Lagomorpha; family Leporidae; genus Oryctolagus; species Oryctolagus cuniculus. The sequence continues at coordinate 29,184,259 of NC_091447.1, read as the reverse complement.
GTCCCTCAGTCTCCAGGTTAGTTGCAGCCTCTTCACATCACTGAATGCGTACAGACAGCTCTCTCCAGGGCTGTGTGATGTTTCTCACAGAAACTTCTTAGTCAATGCTTACACCCCCTAGAAGCTTAGAATCAAACCATGGAGGTCATTTTGCATACATTTAATCATAACATAGCTAGGAACATCATATAGGGTTTTAAAGAGACACCCAGAATTTGTAAGATTACTGTTGATTAGTGAATTCCCTAAAAATTCACAGAAATGAATAGCAGGATATAATAAAGAAATCTTTAATGTTTATTTTATTGTTATATTTAGTAAAGTTCATTTCTGTTACAATTAACTAGAAAATTTGAAAAACTAAAAAATTTTTAACTTAAAAAATCCACAAGTTCACCCTCTCAGAAGTAATCATTGGTAACAGTTTGATACATATTTTGCATGCATGGGTAATCATTAATGATGGAATTATATACTGAATATAGTTTTGAATCTTGCTTTTTAACAATATATTTGGACTACTCAAATCATACATTTCAAAATACTCCAATTTGTGGGAGTGCCATGCTTTATTCGGCATGCTGTTTGATGCTTATCATTTAAGTTGTTTTGAGTTTCAATGCTACTACTAACAATGTTGTAAGGCCCACTTACACTGATAATAACTACCATGCCCCCCTTTTTTTTTTCTTTTTTGACAGGCAGAGTGGACAGTGAGAGAGAGAGTCAGAGAGAAAGGTCTTCCTTTGCCGTTGGTTCACTCTCCAATGGTTGCCACGGCCGGTGCGCTGCGGCCAGTGCAAAGCGCTGATCTGATGGCAGGAGCCAGGTGCTTCTCCTGGTCTCCCATGGGGTGCAGGGCCCAAGCACCTGGGCCATCCTCCACTGCACTCCCTGGCCACAGCAGAGAGCTGGCCTGGAAGAGGGGCAACCGGGACAGAATCCGGCGCCCCAACCGGGACTAGAACCCGGTGTGCTGGTGCCGCAAGGCGGAGGATTACCCTAGTGAGCCGCGGCGCCGGCCTACCATGCCCCTTTTACACCCTTTTTTAAATTCTTTGAGGAAGTATATTTGGGTCAGAAAAGGGTTTTTGTTCATGTATTTTAAATTGCCTATTTTATAAGCATTTTAAAACTGCTCTCTTAAAAGTGTATAGTAATATAAGCTAAATTTATTAACAACTAGATACATTGGAGTTCAGTTCTTCAACATATCTATACATATCTTTTTTTTTTTTTTTTTTTTTTTTTTTTTTTTTTGACAGGCAGAGTGGACAGTGAGAGAGAGAGACAGAGAGAAAGGTCTTCCTTTGCCGTTGGTTCACCCTCCAATGGCTGCTGCGGCAGGTGCACTGCGGCCGGCGCACCGCGCTGATCCAATGACAGGAACCAGGTACTTATCCTGGTCTCCCATGGGGTGCAGGGCCCAAGTACTTGGGCCATCCTCCACTGCACTCCCGGGCCACAGCAGAGAGCTGGCCTGGAAGGGGGGCAACCGGGACAGAATCCAGTGCCCCAACTGGGACTAGAACCCAGTGTGTCGGCGCCGCAAGGCGGAGGATTAGCCTAGTGAGCCATGGCGCCGGCTCCAACATATCTATATATTTCTACTCCAGGACATAGGTACATGCCATTCCAATCCACTCTCTCGATCAATCCCATATGTTAGGATTTGGCTCAGAAGTATCTTTAATTGATTTGAACTTTAAGTCTTGAAGCAGGATTTTATTGTTTCAGGTTTCATATCATTATAATACTAGGAAATTTTTAAAAATATATATGGGGAAAGGGAGTTAAGAATGATTCCCCATATAAATATATATGGGGAAAGGGAGTTAAGAATGATTCCTTGGGGGTGCAAACTGTTGAAATCCTTACTTAATGTACACTAAACTGATCCTCTGTAAAAAAAAAAAAAAAAAAAAAAAAAAAAAAAAAAAAAAAAAAAGAAATTATCAATTCCCAACTTGACTCTCACTGGGATTAAACATGACAATAGGTCTGCTCTGATTTCATCATCATTTAAAAAAAATCATCTATTATTTTTCACTTTATGTTTCTGTGTGGGAGCAAACTGTTGAAATCCATACTTGATGTATACTAAGCTGATCTTCTGTATATTAAGATAATCGAAAATGAATCTTGATGTGAATGGAATGGGAGAGGGAGTGGGAAAGGGGAGAGTTGTGGGTGGGAGGGACGGTATGGGGGGAAGCCATTGTAATCCATAAGTCGTACTTTGGAAATTTATATTCATTAAATAAAAGTTTAAAAAAAAAAAAGAATGATTCCTCCTAGGTATGGGTTTCAGAATTTAAAATTTTGTTTTAATTTATTTGAAAGAGAGTTACAGAGAGAGGGAGATGAGGTTTCCCACGTGGGTGGCAGGGCACCAAGGACCTGAGCCATCATCTGCTGCCTTCCCAGGAGCATTAGAAGGAAGTTGGATTGAAAGGGGAACAGCCAGAACTCAAATCAGCATTCTGATATGGGATGGCGCTCACAAACAACAGCTTAACCTGCTGCACAATGCCAGGCACAGATTATAGAAATTTTTTGCACCTAAACGTCTTTTAATTCCATCTTCCACAAAATTTTTCAAATATTTTAGAATCTAGCATGGCAAGTTCTATCTGCAAATTATTTTTCCAAATTTTCATATTTTTAGCTTTTTATTTAGATGTGGTATGTCCAGCTAACCAGGTAGTGCTTTATCAATTTTGACTGAAATGATGCTTAATTTGAGAACTAGTAATATTTTACGTTGCAATATTCCTATCCAAAACTTTATTTAAATCTTCTAAAGGTACTCACAAAATTGTTATTTTCTCAACATAGACATCACATATTTCTTGATAATTCATAGTTTTAGTTGCCATTCTATCTTCTAACATGTTTGCTGTTATAGAGAAACATCATTGATTCTTTTATATTTATCCTGGCCATTATAGACAAATGTCATTGATTCATGTATATTTATCCTGCAGCCATTCACTTTTGATGAACTTGCTTATTAATTCAAAACATTATTTAGTTGTTGCCCTGGATTCTGAGGTATGTCTAATCATACTGTCATCACAGGACTGTAATTTTGCCTCCTTTCTATAGATATTCTTATTTTCATGGTTTATTATATTTGCCTGAAACTTGAGATAATGCTAAATAACAGTGCTGACAGTGAGAATCCATCTCGCATCTTTGGATTAATGGGAATGAATCTATTGTCTTGCAATGAAGTACAACAATCGCTCTGGGTTTCAGATATCTGTTATCAGGTTAAGGAAATACCCTCCTATTCTTAGTTTGCCAACAGATTGTTTTTAATCAGCAATGAGTATTTAATTTTATTGAGTACCATTTCAGCATCTATGATAATAGAATGTAGATTCTTAAAATTAGCAGACATTGCTTTAATGTATTATATTAGTATATTTTCTAGTTTTATACAATCCTGGGTTGAATATCAATGAATCATTCTTTTCAGGTACTATTGAATATAGTTTCCTGGCCTTATACTTAACATTTTTCCATCTCTATTTATGTACAAAGTTGGTTTACTGTCTTCTTCACGTGGGTTGTTATGTGAGATGCTCAGGTTTATGGAAAATAAACTTCACAGAGGTTGGGTTCTGCCTATTTTCCTCACTGCTAGGACAGTAGCTGGAACATAGCAAACAGAGCAAACAACTGATCAATATTTCTTGAGTTAATAGAACATAGCTGATATTTTTAAGTTTTTATAGCAATGCTCATAATTACTTTCTTATAAATTATCGATTTGATCAAGGTTTTCATTTTTTTTGGCATTTATTTGTTCATAAAACTATCAGATGCTTGTGTCTGTTTCCTCACAATCTGTTTCCTAAATTTGTCTTTGTTTTTAGTTGTCTAACTTACTAAATTTCACTCTTCACTTTTATTTCAGTCTATATATGTTATTATTCTCTTCATAATTTTTAAGGTTATTTTTGTTCATTCTTCACTTATGAGATTGTGGAATTATGAACTGATCTTTGGCTATCATCTTGCTCACATTCCATCCACTGGTAGTTTAGTGTGATTTTGAAGCTTTAAAAAAAAAAAAAAGGCAGGCTCACACAGGTGCTATCAAATTCGAATCTCTAGAACTGGGCCTAGGCCCCCACTGAAGGCTCCAGGGGTGACCCTGACACACAGCCAGAGTTGAGGCCCAAGATGCTGTGACTGCACACCATCTTGGGTGGGGTAGAGAGGAACGACAGGTGACTCTCAGTGTTGGCAGATGGCTTTCAGCATTACATCAAAGGAGTTGGACTTTGTGCCATAGATAAAAGGAGCACTCAGCAGTTTGTAGCAGGGTTAAAGTTTAGACCCAACTTTAGGACAATAACTCTGGAGCTCCGTTGTTAAAGGTGGAATGAGGAAGAGGAAAGAGATATTGTTATCTGCATCGTCTATCACCAGCAGTCTCACCATCACATCATTCTTTTGAGTTATGCATCATCTATCAAGCCACAGGCTGGGTAAGCACTAGGTTGATTCTCTGCAGAATAGGATAAGATCATATTTAGGGAGAATACCTTCTGTGGCAGAAAACCTATATTAAGCAAGAAACAATGTACAAAATAAGGAGAATGCTGTGAAGAAACTAAACGGGCTGTACCATACAGAAAAATACTTCATTTCTCATTCTTGAATATATTCAGAAAGGAAAGAGACTCAGCCTTTCAAATGCATCCCTTCTCTTGATTATTCACAGCAGAGACAAGGCACCGACACAGCCCTGCTCCCTCTTACACAGCACTTCAGAAATCAAGCAATCGATGTGGGTGCTCTTGACTCCAAGCGTAACACACAGGCGACTCTCCACAGCCGACTTTCTCTGACGGGGACATTCTTTTATTAGTCATATGCAATGCTTATGATAGAAGCAGCCCCAACAGCAGCTGACTACAATACTCAAAGGTGTCACAAGGAATGACACAGCCAGGCTCTCCTGGTCCTCAGAGTTTGCAATGGTATTTGCGTGCAAATGAAGGGAAAGGATTTCAGAACTTCTATTTGATGAGCAGATCCCTGCTTGTAGGCAAGCTATGGGACACAATAGAATGTGACTTTTCTGTTATTTGGAAGGCAGAGAGACAAACACATACATACAAATGAGCGGGAGAGAGACAGAGAGACGGAGAGAGAAAGAAAGAGAGGGAGAAAAGGAGACAGGGAGAGAGGGAGAGTGGGAGAGAGAAAGAGAGAGAGAGAAAGCTAGGGAGAAAGGGAGAGCAGGAAGTGGGGGGGGAGAAAGTTTTCCATCTGCTGGCTCACTCCCCAAATGGCTCCAAAAGCCAGGTGTGGGACAGGCCTAAGCTAGGAGACAGGAACTCCATCCTGGTCTCCCACATGGGTGGCAGGGACTGAACACTTGGGTCATCTTCCACTGCCTTCTGTGGTACTTTAGCAGGAAGCTGGATCAGGAGTGAGACAGCCAGGACTCTGAGCAGGCTCTCCAACATGGGATGCCAGCACTGAAATGGCAGCGTAACCCAGTGCATTACAACACCTCCCTGCATGGGATGTTCTATGAGCTAGACTGATCTGTCTCACTATCCACAAGAATTGATAGGATTTCTTTCAAAGAAGTAACCTCACACACCATCAGGAAGATGTTTTCAACATAAATATTAGTATAACATCATATGTTAACTCCCAGTGAGGCACCTCTACTTCCTTCTTCCATGTCACTGATGGGAAAAATAAGTCACCATCGTAAAAGTGTGTTCCAGAGTGAAGTGGAGAAGACAAAAATGCAGACTTCAAGGAGATGGAGCAAAATAATTCTCATTTCCCATTCTCCACCCCAAACCTCTTTTCTGTAAACAGAATCTGAAGGCGTCAGACTACTCCGACCCTGAACTCTGTTTTTTGTCGGATCAATGACAAGTCACGTTAACAGCGGTGTTTAATTCTATCAATATGTGACCAATTGTGTTAGATTGTTTGGCCATTGATTTCACTTAGTGCTACAGTTGAGTCTGAAAGGAACAGCTTTTTCCTTGCCTACACCTCACACAGTGACAAATACCAAGTGCTGACTTTCTGTTGTGCCCCTGCATCCAGATTCCACTTTAAGCACAGTTGGTTCACCATACCAAGGCCCACCACGCAGTACAAATATTATTTCTGAAATCACAGGCTCAAAATTCATCCCTTTGATTGGCTATGAAAGAGACCATGGCCCAAAAGGAACAGGTGAGCAGATAAGAAATCAGGAAGTGCTGAAAATAAGCAACTGGAAAAAAAAAAAAAGTTGCTATCCTAGTAGGTACAGAAAATGGGATTGTGAACAACTTAGAATTGAGATGGTTAGACTGTGCTAATCCTCTATTGCTTCAGTCTTATGGTTTTCCAGAACGGCGGGCTAACATTTTTTATGACCTAGAAATACAATCCTTATGTACTATTTCCCCCAATTCTTTCTATCCCAGTCACAGGTCGCTTCCACTGTGGCTGCCCTTCCGGGAAAGGGAAGCAAAATCCCTCTCCATCCAGCAAAAGGAGCCTCACCATTGTCCATGCGAAAGATCTGGAGATTAAAAAAAAAAAAAAAAAAAAAAAAAAAAAAAAAAAAAAAGGCCGATCATTTCCTAAATCTCAAGCCACAATCATGGAAGTAAATTTCTCAATAGCCATCCCACTCCCAGGATGTGGACAGTAAGGCTATCCCTTTAAGAAAAAGGGGACCCTGACCATTCATGGCGACCTCAGATTTAAGGTCACTGCTCCTCTGACCCAACTGAGTCAGGGTCCAAGGGGTTTTCTTAAAAATGGGCAGCCTTGATCAGCGCCGGGGGCCTGAAAGAACCCTCCCCAGAAAGCAGGGAGGCCAGGCAGCAGCACGCCACCGCCGAGGCCTCGGCCCTCGAGAGCGTGGCAGCACTCAGCTTATCAATTTACTTGCAAATGGCTCCCTGAAGTATTAACCCAGGTTAATTATTCGTCAAATATGATTATGCAATGGTAATGTAAAAAATCGGAAACGCGGGATGGAATTTTTCACTCCAGCGGTTTGGCAATTGTGGCAGCTGGTGGAGGAGCTGGAGTAATTACCAGGCCATTCCAGCTGGTGGATCAGCACTCCGGTTCAGGAGGGGAGGAGGGGGAAAGCAATAAAGGCCTAGGGGAGCGGGAATATGAGCTGTGCCAATCGACGTGGGGAAAATTTCACAGCTGCTGGTGGTGATAAATGAGAAACGGTGGCCCTACTTCTAATCAATACATGTAAATGCTACTCATTACAGCCTTTATACACACTTCTCAATTAGCCTTTCCTCCCACTGGTAACAAGGAATGTCATGCTTTCTGGACTGTGAAAGTGGTTCAGCGCCGGGTTCACCTGCAGCCGAGAGACGGAGAACGAGCTTGCTGGCTTGCCGTGCTGGGCAGCAGGTGGGAACGCGGAAGGAAGCAGCAGATTCCTCCTCAAGGCCAACGCCAAATCCCAAGTGTGCCCTTTTCATTAAACAGCACCTTTTCAGATACCACTTGTTCACTGGGGGTGACTGACAGTCCCACCCAGGCTCTGCGTGGCATCTAAACATTTCAGAAGCCGTTACGGACACAGTCCAGAAGAGATCACAGTTTTTGAAATTATTTTCTTACTCTTTGAGAAACAGAAGGCAGTCTTCTGGAGTTGTTTTGAATAATATATTTCATGTCATTAAGTGACTTCTGCATTTATGAGGTCTTCCAAACGTCCATGGAAAATGTATATTATGAAAAAAAAATGTGCATGGATTTCCAATGTCTTTTACACCAAAATGAACTTATTTTTTAATTTCATTTTTTCATGAACTTTTTGAAGAGCTTTTATGTGCACGTGAAACTACTTTAAACAACAGTCTATGAAGTATTCCCTAATTTGCTGTATGCAGTTTCATTTTACCTTTGTACAGGAATATAAGGAAACACTTTAAGTCAGAAAATCCCCAGAGTGGTGCACTTAGCTCAGCATGTTGGTTGTATCTACATGACTTCTCTCAAGTGAAGTTTTACAGCTATGATGCAGTTCTAGGCATTGTCAACAAAATCAAAAAGAGTGGTCCATGGGTGTTTAAATCAAGCATCCTATTTTTAAAGCATAAAATCCTTAAGGAAAATTGCAGGTGTCCAACTCTCTAGGTACTGTGTGTCCCTGCCTTCCAGGCAGTGGGGAGTTAATTGAATTTAATTACTCTCACTCATCTAATATGAAATATACTTCCTCCCACCGTTAATAAAGAATCCCCTACAGAAAGTAAAAAATTTAAAACACACTCACCTATACACTCATACAAATACATACAGATTTCTATACTTTTCAAAAATGATATTTTATTTATGTATATGCTGCAAAGAAATTTAAATGAATTCTTCAAATTGTGTTGAAGAATAATGTATAAAGAGGAATAGAGAGAGGTTGGTAAATGGGTACAGAGACAGTCGGATCACAGGAACAATGTCTATTATTCTATAGTATAGTAGCATAACTATGATTGACAACAGTTAATTGAATATTTCAAAATAGTGAGGATTTTGAATGTTCTAACACAGTGAAATGATAGATGTCCATGGTGAGATATATGCCAATTACTTTGATCTGATCATTCCATATTATATACATATACTGAAATGTCACACTGTATCCCAATGTGTATACTGTGTGTCAATTAAAAACAAAATATACTTTCAATAAAATCTATATTATAGTGATAATAATCAGATGTGTGTTTGCCTACAGAGCTATCACCTATTTAGCAGCCATCTGGATGCACACACAAAATGTTCTACTAGTTTGAGTATGGTGGAGCCATTGCCAACAGCCACTAGGGTTAAATGTCAAGAGTGTCCTTCACCTCAAAATCAAATTACCTTAGTCCACTGATGATTCACTGAGGGCCAGAGTCGGGGGAGGGGGGCATCAGTTGTACTTCTAAAGGTTTTCCTAAAGAATAATTTATATTTAAGTCAGTTCAGGTTGATTTTCCATTAACTGACATTAATAGGGTTTCTATTACATACCTAGCACCTCTCTAGACAATACAGATGCCATTGTGAACAAAACAGACACAATTCTGTCCCCACAGAGTATGGGATTCTAACTGGCTTCCTCTGTATTACTAAACCTTGAAATTCCCAAGGAGAAAGCCATTCTCCTAGGAAAGCAGAGAGATGATAGGCAGACACAACTCAAAGACAATTTTTCTGGCCACACTAAGAAATGACCAATTACCTAGATAAAGAGGCTCCCCTTTGAATCCTTCGCCGGCCTTTTATTCAGCCTGAACCCCTGAGGGGCATTCTTGTCTTTTCAGATATGTTTATTTTCACCATGATATTCCAAAAGCAATATCCACTCTTATCCTGATCCTGGATTTCATCCTAACTGCATTTAGAGAGTCTTTTACTAAATAAGGATGCTGGCAGGAGATTTGTTCTTAGAGCCTAATATACTCCCACAGAATTTCAGTTGAATTCCTTTTCAGAGGCAAATGTACTTTCTTCACTCTGCAGAAAACTTAAATCAGAGAGCAGGAATAACTTGTGATTCGAATAAGAGATAAGAAATGGCTTATATCTGCCTACCAGGCTGCCTGAGAACACATGGCGATCATAGATCCAAGCAACTGGGTATCTTTGGTTTTCTTTCTTGTTTCCTAGTAATACAAACATTGAATAAGAATAAAATACCATCAACTCCATTCCCTCACTGGTGATAATGAGACTTTTCTGTGCAAACTGACAGAAGACTAGAATTTTGTATTTATTCACCAAACTGTCCAAACATACAGTCATATGCAGAAACACTACCCCTTGATAATCAGATATATTTAGCTACTGCAATCAAGTTACATGTAACAATCCACATATTCCAGTTGCTAATGTTTAGATTAACTGCCTACTTTCTGCACCTTTCCTAACATGTACTTCATGCCTCTGACTCAGTCTCTCTATATTTGGGGAGCAGATCTCGTCGTTAGTTGCTTGGTTAGTAATAGCATCGTTTGAGTAGAGTTCAGAAATCTCATTTTGCCCCATATTGAATTTAATCTTGGAGAGACGATATGGTTAACACAGGGAAATGAATCAACAAAAAGAAAAATATAAATGCTTATGCATATATGTGATAGTGCCTAAACTGCTGTTCTCTGGGGAACATACAGAGAGATCTGTCATGCACTGGTTTTCCATCTTATTTAAAGTCCTTATGGTGGCTTACAGGATCAAATGAAATGTGCCTTCCTGCTTCAGGGCCTTTGCAAGTGCTTCCTGAGACAAACTTTGCCCAGACATCCACAAGACTCAGTGTCTCCCTCCCTTCGGGTGTCAGCAGCCATGGTACCTTATGAGCTGAACTGTTGCTAGGTCTGCCTAGGGAAATCTTAGAGTAGATTTGATCTTTTTCTTTCTGAATGTAGACTAAGCATGGCAGAAATCCATGAACTTTCCTGTAGTTTATGCAGTTATTATTAGCAAAAGAAAAGAAAACTCACACTTAAGTAGCATGGAATCACTCAACATCCTACCTAATGAGAAGTGCTCATAGCCAAATAGGATGGTAAACAGTAGACACAAGAGTGAACCAAGACATGGCGCATCCATTTCCAGATGCACACCTTAATTTTCTGTACCTTCTCATAGTTGGAACTACTTTGGAAGTGTCCCTGCACTCAAGGGGAGGCTCTTAATCAAACAGTTCTCCAGTTTATGAATCCTACAGAAACCATGCCTTGCCTTCGTGTTTTGTTTCTTTTCCATGATCCCGTTGGGTACGTGATGATTTGCCCATTTTACTGTATTCCTTCACCTTAGCCAAGCTAAATTCAGTTGACTTGGTGATGAAGGTCAGGTCCAATGGGCACATGAAGATGTGTGTCCTTGCTCTCTGGTGGAAGAACTGATAATGAGCCAGCCTGGAATGAAAGCTGTCACTTTGAATTGCATCAGAGCAACCCAAACAATGTAAAGAAATTAAAAGCTCCCAGTGGCAATGGATCCCATTTCAGTCATTAGCTGAAGGGAGGGTCAAGCACCATTCAGGAGACTGGAACCGGTGGGAGTCTTTAGTCCTCAGGGAATTTGCAGCTAATGCCGCTTCATGCCCCACTTCTTTTTAAAGCACAGGAATAACAAGTGAATCACTATTCTTTGTTTTTATCATTATTTAGGCTCCACTACTGGGGACAGGAGGTAGAGAAGATGGGGAGATAGAAAGACCCAATGCATCCATATAGCAATCAAGATAGCAACACAAAACATTTTAAATAAAAGTGTATTTGTGTGTTCATGTGAGAGATATTATAGCGTAATGAATACAAAAAATGTGATTTCTTTATAGTTTCTCTCTTTTTCAGGCTGCCCTGCTGAAAATGAATGACGAGCAAACCCAGGACCAATTCTTATTTCAGGCTCCGAAATATGAAAAAATGTAATATATTTTTTAACAGAAAGTCTCAGAATATATGCTTCAATCTCGGAGTTTCAAAAAAGGCAGCGAATCAGGCAGAAGGACAGAAGGTTACAGATTAGTACTGGTCATTGCTCAAAGAGTAGGAGTTATAAATAATAAAGGAGAAAGGGTGAAGGACACTAAAATATAACCGAGACCCACAATGGAATAATCAAAGCAGAGAATCTAATTTCAGCTTTAAAAAATACCATCTAACATTGAATTCCAACTGTATAGGAATCTCTCTCTTAACACAGTGCCACAGATACATAAGTGTCTACTTCACATATACATAGTTCAAAGTTTCAAGATAAGTGCTGGGCTAGTGCTTCATTTCAGGTTGACCAATGTGGTATTTTTTCATTTGCTGAGGGAATAAAAGTATTTTCTATGGAAGCCGCAGTGCAATTAAAAATAAAGCAAAAAAATAAAAGGAATTGTGACAGACTTTTATAGAAGGACACAGGATCTATAATTTTATGTATTATATAAATTACATACCACATAGACATTTTAATAGACATCTAACATTGAGCCTCATACACACTTCCATTATTTTGGCAAATTTATCAGTATTTCTGTAGGCGATACAAGCTTTGTCTTTGACCGTACACAAACACTCATGTAGGGGAAAAATAAGGAAATGAAAAGATGTGTGACCAGAAGCTTGAGGATTTATTTTGCTTCAGCTAATCACCATGACAAAATGTAGGCAAACTCAACTTCCGAAAACATGTAAGGCTTACAGAGATAAGGAAATCTGTGATGCACCTCCACCCTTAGAGCATTCTTCTGCAAGTCACACAATGTCTATCCACCCAAGATTTGTGGTTGTTTTGCTACAAGACAGCCTTCAACAAAGAGTTTTGGTGGTGGTTGCTGCTGTTATTTATTTTTAATCTGCTTCTAGGGAATGAAGGCTCACCCCAAGTCCCAGGAGTTCAGTAGCCCCTGGTAGGAAGAGACAAATCAGAGAATTAAACTCTCCAATGTTTCTGGAAGTCACTATTGTCACCTGAGTACTATAATGACAGTAGTAAGAGTCTCTACACTATCTGGAAAGTCATTTTTATTCATTTCAAAATACAACTGGCTATTCCATAAGAAATACTGTCATTGATCACAAAATACTGCTTTTGCATGGTGCAATTTCATTTCTGAAATGCACAAAGATAATGGAATTTTTACATTGGTAGAAATTTAATAGTAGACTGAATTTCATAGCAAACTAATCAAGAATTAAAGTGTTCTTTATTTCTGCTGCTCGTTTCCCAAAATGTTCAGGGTAAAACATACCATAGATGTTAACTCATTAATCTGCACCAGATTCATGTAAGTCATGGGCAGCCCATTCTACAGAGGATTTTTTTTTTTTTTTTTTTGGACAGGCAGAGTTAGAGAGAGGGAGAGACAGAGAGAAAGGTCTTCCTTCCGTTGGTTCACCCCCAAAATGGCTGCTATGGCCAGCACGCTGTGCCGATCCGAAACCAGGAGCCAGGTGCTTCCTCCTGGTCTCCCATGTGGGTGCAGGGCCCAAGCACTTGGGCCATCCTCCACTGCACTCCCGGGCCACAGCAGAGAGCTGGCCTGGAAGAGGAGCAACCGGGACAGAACCGGTGCTCCAACTGGGACTAGAACCCAGGGTGCTGGCACCGCAGGCGGAGGATTAGCATAGTGAGCCATGGCACCAGCCCCCAGAGAAGGAAATTAAGGTAAAGCAAGAACTGAGTATGCATATATACAATTTACTTATATATGCATAGATACTTCTATCATTATTAGTTTACAAATTTCAAAAGCAGATACTTTTCTTGACATCTGTAACGTCACTTAAATGTCAGTATGTGTAACTATAAATAAAGAAGAAAAAATAGAGCGGCGGTTAGACCAAGAAAAGCTGAACCTCCCTCTCCAGGAAACTGAGGAGTCATTGCTATGAGGGAGTACAATCCTAACAGATGCCCTAAAAACACCCAGGACAGTCTGGAAATGAGCAAGAGATAATAGGAGTGGTGTTACTGTATTTTGAATCCTTGCCAAACCAGAAAGGACAACAGAAGCTCCACAATACTTTCAAAAACGCCCTAAACTAGCAAGCAATTGACTCTCTAATACCTGAGAGAATTACATTCAACTACATGGAACTACATTTTAGAAGTGGATGTTTTAATTCAGGCCCAAACCAAAAAATATTGAAGATGATATTTTTATAAGCATCTAACCAAACATTTTATTTCTTACCAGCTTCCTGAACACCCGCTTCCTCGGTTTCTAATCGAGGTCAGTGTTTTGGATTTTCCTACTTCTCTGAAGATGAGAAACCTTTGTGTTACCTCCAGGGGCAGGGCAATGACTCAGACAGCAGGACAAATTACAGGTAGGAGGGATCTTCAAAACGTTCATGGAAAACAGAATTTAAAAATAAGTTTATTTGGGGGCAAAAAAAATTTTGAAATCCAGGTAGATGAGGGAGTCTTCCCAGGTTCTCAAGGGAGGGGTGAAGAGAGCTTTTGATAGGTACTCTGCCTGGACCACAGCACGTGCTGTTTCTCCTCTGTCATGCTGCTCCTCTTGCTGGGCCCAAATTCCAGTGCAAGTGGATCACATGAATTATATAAATTAGCCACTGTTTAAACGCACCAGGGAAGCTCATGACTTTTTTAAAGGTAAGTTGCATTAGAACTTTCTGGAAGTTCAAAATCCTTCTAGAAAATATATATGAACATTTCATAAAACAGCTATTTACAAAAGCACTCAAATGATAGACTCAAAGTTACATCAAAATTAGGTATGAGAATGGAAATGGAATCAGATCTCTCACCCTGGATGTGTAATCAATGATCACATCACTACCTAAACCTGGTTATTATATACTTATCTGTAGATATTATCATATACGCTAAGTTAATGCACATTAATCTTTTCCTCCTGGGTGGATATATAGCCTTCTGAACAAAGATATTCTGACTAAATGTGTAATTAAATAAGCAGACAGCAAACTCATTATTACATTTCTATGGTCAGGAAGCAAAGGAGGAAGAATAACAAGGAGCACAAATTTTGACAGACGGTATTTCAGTCCAGTTGGGAAATTCATATATAAACTGTCAAGTTGAACTATACCACTTGTTTATTTTTTTTTATTTTTTTATTTTTTTTTTATTTTATTTTTGACAGGCAGAGTGGACAGTGAGAGAGAGACAGAGAGAAAGGTCTTCCTTTGCCGTTGGTTCACCCCACAATGGCCGCTGTGGCCGGCGCACCGCACTGATCCGATGCCAGGAGCCAGGAGCCAGGTGCTTTTCCTGGTCTCCCATGGGGTGCAGGCCCCAAGCACCTGGGCCATCCTCCACTGCACTCCCTTGCCACAGCAGAGAGCTGGCCTGGAAGAGGGGCAACCAGGACAGAATCCGGCGCCCCAACCGGGACTAGAACCCGGTGTGCCGGCGCCACTAGGCGGAGGATTAGCCTAGTGAGCCGCGGTGCCGGCCGAACTATACCACTTGTAAGAGAGACCAGTCTGCATAGGAAACATTTGATAAGGAAAGTCAGCATCAACTCAGGGCTTGCTCCCTGGCAAGAACAGGGAAATGTAGGTAACAAGGATGGTCACACTCAATCCTAGAGAGAATCACGAGGCAGATACAGTGATCCCATTTAACAGATGAGGAAACAGATTCAAAAAGAATAAGCAACTTCCTTGAGTTACACAGTTTATAACTGGTACAGCCAGGCTTCAAACCTAGGGCTAGCAAATATCAAGGTCATGGTCTTGACTTCTTGTGACTTTTTCACCTTCCCAATAGCAATGTCTCTCTCCCCTCCCCCCAACCTCCCTCTCAGTAATTTTACAGAACAATACCTACCCTCAACTTCTATGCTGACATATTTTCACTGCAGGTCATGGTAAAACAAAACATTTTCAAGGATTGAAAAATGAGCCAAGTGGCCCAGTAGAATACTATGTATCAGTTCGAAAAGCCGCAGACACCAAAACTGCTATTTCGCAAATTTTCTCCAGTTTCAGTGATTCTCGCTAGTCCTGCCCCTCCTGTACCAGATTCCAATGAGGGCTAAGGACTTTAAAAGGTATAGTGAAAGGAAAGGGATTCAATTAAGAAAGTATTATGGGACAGTACAGTATTTTTCAAATTATGAGCCATAAATATTATATTCCATTCTATAATATTCTGAAATCTTCTATTTTAAAAAATAGATGCTATTATTACCTATTGCACTGATTTCATGACACTGGATAGAAATTGGCATTTTAAAAATGAAATAGAAGGCCGGCGCCGTGGCTCAATAGGCTAATCCTCCACCTTGCGGCGCCGGCACACCGGGTTCTAGTCCCGGTCAGGGCGCCGGATTCTGTCCCGGTTGCCCCTCTTCCAGGCCAGCTCTCTGCTATGGCCAGGGAGTGCAGTGGAGGATGGCCCAGGTGCTTGGGCCCTGCACCCCATGGGAGACCAGGAAAAGCACCTGGATCCTGGCTCCTGCCATCGGATCAGCGCGGTGCGCCGGCTGCAGCGGCGGCCATTGGAGGGTGAACCAACGGCAAAGGAAGACCTTTCTCTCTCTGTCTCTCTCTCTCACTGTCCACTCTGCCTGTCAAAAAAAAAAAAAAAAAAAAAAAAAGAAATAGAAAAAAGTGGAATAAAAATATATTTAATAGAAAGGCCACCTGTTGAGTTGTCAATAAATTAGAAAATTGTAGCCTTCTCCCTAGATTTCTATCAAGAGGTAGCTATGAAAATGCATTTATTTCACTGCTAAATGTGGTGAAATACTACCCAGAAATAGATTACAGTATCATGTTGCTTTTTGTTCAAGCTCTGACTTTTTATGAAATAGAGAGGCAATTATACTCATATATTGCATTGGTTGATGTCTTATTCCTGTGTTATAGTTATTTACATATACAGGGCATTATAACTATATATATAGAAAGAGTTTAATATGTCTGAATTCACCTGATAAAATATTTTCATTGGCATGGAGTTAATGAGCATCTAGTCAGTAAGTATTGTGTGATATTTATTAAACTTCTATAGAGTAATATTTATAATTTTTCCTACCATGTTGCACCTTAACTTGGCTTGGATTTTATTTCATGCCATTTTGCACAGCATCAAATAAGGGACCTGAAAGTTCCTTACTCTAAGAATTTTGGTTTTTCACAGGTTTCTTCCTTTTGTGAATTCATAGTGCTAGGTTTAGACATATTACCTTGTATTTAGCCATTTATAACATATATTCTTATTACTCTGGAGAAATTATGGCATAAGAAACCAAAACCATTATTAATTTATTTAGTGTATTACATAGGAATAGTTTTTCTTTAGGTCTAGTCTTCGGGTTTTAAATTCATTTTTAATTTTTATAAATAAAGCATTTTATTTATTTTAAGATTTATTTACTTGAAAATCAGAGTTACATACGGAGAGGCGAGACAGAGAGAGGCCCTCCACCTGATGATTCACGTCCCAATGGGCCACAATGGCCGGAGCTGCGCTGATCTGAAGCCAGGAGCTTCTTCCAGGTCTCCCATGCAGGTGCAGGGGTCCAAGGACTGGACCATCTCCTACTGCTTTCCCAGGCCACAGTAGAGAGCGGGATTGGAAGTGGAGCAGGAACCAGCATCCATAGGAGATGCCGGCACTTCAGGCCAGGGTGTTAACCCAATGTGCCACAACGCCAGTTCCAGTACAGCACATTTTAAAAATCAAATGGGGGGCAGGTGTTCTGGGTTAAGCTGCTTCCTTATGGATGCTGGTTTGTGTCTGGGCTGCTCTACTTCTGATCCAGTTCTCTGTTAACATGCCTGGGGAAACAGCAGGAGATGACCCAAGTGCTTGGACCCCTTACCACCCACATGGGAGACCCAGATGAAGCTCCTAGCTTCAGGTTGGCCCAACCCTGGTCATTGCAGCCCTTGAGGGAATGAACCACAGGATAGAAGATCTGTCTCTCCTCTCTCTGTAACTGTCTCTCAAATGAATCAATCTATGAAAAATAAAAATCAAATGGTACAAATCTCACAGGGAAAATTATTCATCTGACCCCATCCTTCCTCACTGTATTTTATCCCCCACACCTGTATTTCTGGATAATAGGCTCCTCATGCTCTTTTTTGATTCTCTAGATTCGCCATTCTTCATCAGCTTCTCTTCTGGAAGATGGAAAGGTATTTCCCTCCATCCTTCTTTGACTCTCTTCCATAATAACTACATTATGTTTAAGTACATCACTCTAAGGTGTTTGCATTATTGTGTATTTATTGTTCACACTTGAGACAGGGTGCAATGATTAAGTTCATTTCTTAACACTTCTTTGGTAATTCATAATCACCACATCAAATTTGGCATTTTCCATCCATGAATCATTACTTCTCCCAAACTCTTTGCAAAATGCCCTCAACATTGTTGAGTGCATCAGACATTGAACAGTGCCCTCTGTAGCCTTAGACACACCAAGGACATCCCTGGAATCTGTCCCAAGCAGGTCTAGCTGCTCCCAAGGCCTTGCACACTCCTGGGACTCTCTCTCCCTCTCTCCTGGGTCACAGCCCCTTTTATGGCTCTGAGATCTTCTTTATTGGATTATTCTCTCATTTTGGTGGGGCACATCCTTAGCAGCTTCCCAAGAAGCAGTGCATGGGAAATACAATTTTTGAAAAATGAACACAGGTGAATGCAAACTATCATTTATTGTGTAGGCTGTCTTAGAAGACAATGGAGCAATGCTTGGAATTCTATCTTCACACATTACTACTGAGAAAACAGATCCCACTCCAACTCCTTTGGCTGTTTCTCTGTTCAGACTCTTCTAAAATTTCACAATGACTACCTTGTTGTGATCTTTTCTCATTTAATGCATTGGAGGTACTCAGTGGGACCTGTTGATTCAAAAATTCCAAGTTCTTCATTGATGATAAATTATTTTGCGTGTTGATAATTTATTCTTTTCCCTTTTATCTATTCATCTTCTATTACTCCTATTAACCAGATATTGCGTTTCCTGGTTCTATCTATAATTTTCTTTTTGATCTTTTCCGTCCTATATTTGCTCTCTAGGTATTGCATGAAAACAACTGATGGACTTCAACTATCTCTTCTAGACTTTCCATTGAAATTTTTATTTCTGTCATCACATATTTAATTTCTAAGAACTATTTTTTGATCTCTGTCCCTTTTCTGTAGCATTGTTTTTTTAAATAATTTTAGTACCTTGGATTGCTGAGAAATTTTTTTCCCCAGTTTTAGTTAGGTGTATTCATTGCTTCTATTTTTCAGAGTTCCTCCTCCCAATCTTTCTTTATTATGTATCTTTCATACTGAAGACTTTTCTCAAACATCTAATAATCCTTCACTATCAGCTGTTATTTAAAAGGACAATAAAAAAAGACTTTGCACATGATATGCATAGGTTGGGTTTGTTTCCTTGGGATTTAAGAGCTGAGAATGCATCATTTTGCTGGAGAATGCTCAATATCAGAGCTGGGGGTCTCCTCTATTGGCCCACTCTATTTCTCCAGAGAAGAATTATCTCATCTTCTGCTATGGGGGTCCTGCGGGTAGAGGTGCTGCTATATGAGTATAAATATGGCCATCAGCATTTAGACACTGAGCAGCAAAAGGGAATTAAGGGTATAATATCTGTATGTCCAATTCTCATGTAGTGGCTTTGAGGTCAGTCTTGTAGACAATCTGTTTCGTGGCTGTGTGCCCCTGACAGTTTCTGATCAGCACCTTTCTGACTCAGTTTTCCCAGTGAGTGAGGTTCATGTCTCTCCTGGATGGGGGAGATATCTTCTAAGGAGGGAACAGATGATGTCTTGGGGTCTTCATTGCCATTTATAGCTCTTGCTCTCAGCTCACGCCAGCACTCCCTGTATGAGGTAGGTGCCCCAGGTCCTGTGGGTTAACTCCCCACCTATCAACTTCTCCTCATCCAGACAGTAAGGGCCCACCTTCCTCTTCAAGCCAAGTCAGAGATTACTCACCTGTTTTCCCCCCTTGAAAAGTCTGTTGCCATGTCTTGCTCCTGATCCTCCTTGTTCTTGTAGGTTTATACCTTTATAGATTCCTTTATGGTTCTATTTATTAGGTTACAGTAGGAAGTGGAAAGAAGTACATGCATTCAATATTTTTTTATTTCAAAGTCCTCTCTAATATTGTTAGCTTTAGTTTATTAGTTCATCCAACTCTTGGTGGTATCAATATGGGAGCTAGTTCCCGGGGAGAATAATTCTGTGGTTCAATTGCACTTCTTTGAGAGTCATTTATGCTAACTTCTCCCTTGCTCTACACACTCAAGTCCAAGAGCACAACAACCACATAGGAGATTTGTTATCATAATGATTTACTACATAACAAGGGATGTAATAATTCATTTGCTATTAAGTAATTTTCTGAGTTTACAGTGCTGAATTAAACTCCAATCTTTCAAAATATATGAAATGGATATGCAACAGCGTGGGCCTCCTGGCTGTAATTCACTTCAAAAAAGGAGGGCTCTCTCAGACTCACCATACTGACAAGAAGGTGGCTATTACATAATGTCATTTCAGAGAAATTGGAACAGGCTGTTACTACACACTCACAGAATCTCAGTATCTGTCGGACTTATTGCCTAAAACTCTACTTCTAGCTTTAAGTTTTCCTTTCTTTAATAAATAGTTGGTGTGCAAGTTCACTTAGGAGGTGTTAACACATGAAAATGGTAGTGTACATTTTCAATTTGATGATTTGTATTTAAAGGGAGATTACCAGGTACGTGGCACTGGAGGGAAGACAGAAAGTTGTCTCAAGGAAGAGGAAAGAGGTTAGAGAGAGTAGAACACATAAAACACCCTCACAGAGTAGTTCCAAAGATCAGCAATTTAGTCGTACAAAGGAGGACTTTTGGGTGAGACAGCTGCAAGTTCAAATCTAACTTTCCTTAGTTATTGTCTGTAATATTAAACAGCCTCCCACTTCATTTTTCTCATCTGCAAAATAAGGGTGATAAGATCTATTTCAGAGGGTGGTAAGGATAAAATGGGGTCCCTTATGAAAAGTGCTCATAAATGATGAGCCACAGCAGCTGGCGATGACATTGAAAGTGATGGTAACTTGCTTCATGGTCTCTCTTAGAGCTGGCCCTGAGAGTGTTAGTCTAAAAAGAAAATGCCCAGATGGAGATGCTAGTCTGCTAGGTAGGTTTGCCCAGATCCACTGGAAGACAGTGAATGAGTTACCTAATCTCTGAGCAAACTCTGACTTTCTCAACTGCACATGAAAACAGGCATTCCAAACTTGAATTTGGTCTGTAATCAAATCTTTCCACAATGCAGCTAAGAGCAGCCACGTAAGAGTCACACACCTACATTAAAGACAGAATTCCTATAAAGAAGAAAAAATCATATTTCATTTCATTTTGCCAAACACTGTACTTCTACTGCCTGTTAAAAATGGCGGCACCCAGAAAGCTAACACAGCAGGCCACGTGCCTTTTCTCCAGGAGCTTTGACCTGATGAAGTCCCACTTTTCCCCCTAAAATAAAACACCAGCCCATGTCAAGGGTTCCTCTGGTTTCTGTCTCAGGAAAGAGAAAAGCATCTGCTCTCACTTCCAAGCTTTCCATGGAGTCCAGCAAGGCTTTGAGGCGTAGGCATGTCCTAGTCTGGCTTTTCAAGTCATAAAGTTGTCCACACAAAGCAGAGTGGCAGACTCTACAGGGCACAGGGAACAGTGACAGGGTTGCCAGGAGACACTTGTAATTGAAATGAGCTTGTTTGGAGATCAATTTCCCGGAAAAGAGGCCACAGAAGAGGATCAAGTGAAATGTCAATGGAAGGTGCCTACAAAAACCAAACTTTGAAGGATTTAAGGAAGGTTGAGCTCTATTAGAAGAGTGAAAAGAAATTGAAGCGGGTTAAGAGAGATATGACTGCACTTCACACTTGCTGACATCACACTGCATAAGAGAACTTAGAAATACTGCAGAGAGTCTCCTGAAACCTTGGCTGGTCTGACTCCCTCCTCAGTGGGTGTGGCATCATGGGCACCAGTCTGAGTCTGGTATTTCTTGTCTAAAGGTTTGCTTACCATGGCTGCCATGATCATGAGGTGTCTCTTGTCTTTCCATTGCTGAAAACAAACTGCTAATTATATTCTAACTGCTAATATGTATGTAGCCTGGCTACCTAAACCCCTGTGATTTTTCCTGTATAAATCAAGGGAATCTAGGCAATGAATGCAAACACAAAAGCACATTTCTGTGTATCTACCACCTATCAGTACATGAACTCACATTTGGATGTAATTTGTTATGCCTGCTTTATAACACTTAAATTTCCTTTGCAGAGAAGATCCATTTAGTAATTTATGGAATTAATAGCTTGATGCTCACAGTTCTTAAAATTTTTAAAACATTGAAACACAACAATCCCCTTTTGAGATGAACAATTTTATTTTTGTAAGATTTAACAATTTCATTTTTATGGTCTAAAAACTGTAACTCAGCATCTTACCAATGACCTTTATAAAATAAAATTTCCTGCCTTTAATACCATGAAAAATCAGTTCCATTTTTTTCCAGAAAAACCACCTTTTCATTAAAGGGAGGTGATTATTTCCATGTGAATGATACTGTTTATCTGTACTCCCCCCACATTTGACCTTATTTCTTCTAAGAAATATGGAATATTGCTTTGGGCCTTTGAAAAGCAGGGGGCTGGGAGAAGTTTCCATTAGAATAATCTCTACCTAAAGAGGTTTTAAGACTCACCTACCCATTGACCCATGAAGGGTAAATGCTAAATTCCTACAGTCAAATATTCATTCTAGCCCTGCCAAAGAGAAATGACTCTTATTTAAATTACTGGAAGGCAGAT
Organism: Oryctolagus cuniculus; assembly: GCF_964237555.1. Classification (NCBI taxonomy): domain Eukaryota; kingdom Metazoa; phylum Chordata; class Mammalia; order Lagomorpha; family Leporidae; genus Oryctolagus; species Oryctolagus cuniculus. The sequence continues at coordinate 29,161,918 of NC_091447.1, read as the reverse complement.
ATGATCTTTACCATCAGTTGGAAGGTGATAATCATGTCCACTGTCACCATCACCATCATATGGCTGTTATCAATGACAAAAATGGTATAGAAATTTGGATCCATTCATTGTATGTGTGTAATATAGGCACTTTTCTATGCCATTTCATACCCACATTCAATCATATTTATCTCTCTATACATTAAGGATTAATGAATTTTTTTGTAAACCTTATTCCTTAGAATCCTGATGTTACCCAAATTAGTGTTCAATCAAACCATTCCTAGGATTCATATCTTACTTAGCTCTACCTGAAAAAACATGCTATAGATTTGGCCAGAAGAGTGTTTTCCTTGAATTTTCTCACCAGTAATGGCAAGCATTTATATTCCTTTTTTCTCTACTCTTCTTCCCTTCACTCAACCCTTGTGACCAACAGCAGTACACCATGTTGGAAGCAATGTGTTCATGTGAATCTCCACTATAAGCAACTTCGTGTGATCCACACATTATTTTGGATTAGGATGGATTTTGAAGATTTTGAAGGATTTGGATTTTGATTACAGACTAGATGAACTATTGTTACAACCCAGTTCCTGGGATGGCCCAGGTGCTTGGGCCCTGCACCCCATGGGAGACCAGGAAAAGCACCTGGCTCCTGGCTCCTGGCATCGGATCAGCGCGGTGCGCCGGCCGCGGCGGCCATTGGAGGGTGAACCAACGGCAAAGGAAGACCTTTCTCTCTGTCTCTCTCTCTCACTGTCCACTCTGCCTGTCAAAAAAAAAAAAAAAAAAAAAAAAAAAACCAGTTCCTGAAGAACTAATTTGCAATCATTAGAAACAAATGTAGGCGAGAGATGCCATCCTACCAATCTCACTTCTTCGTATGTCTAGATCTTCTGGACTAGGGGGTTAGATCTTTAGGAGCCCTGCATCTGTCTCTGCCTATATCAGCTCTGATTTCCTCTACATAACATTGAGATAATTTTCTTTTTCCTTAACTATTTTTCTCCTTGTGTATCCCCCACCCTTTTTATACTGATTTGAGGAGAGAAGATATATTTATTTCTCTTGGTGGGCTGCTCCACATATTAACCTCATCTGATGCTGCCACGAATCTCTGAGCCAGTTCACCTTACCCAAATATAAAATTACTTATTGTATTGTTTTTAAATACTTATAGTATTGTTTTAAAAATTCTAGCAGATTTAATCCATTCATTTCACTTAAACTGTTTTTTTCTATTTTTTATGCTTACAAAATAAATAAAACAAAAGAAAACCAGGATACTTTCTCCCTAGACTTTTGCAAACAATATTATTTGAGATGTTTTTATAAAATGAGTACAAAGAGGTTCTTTTCTAAGCATAGTGTCTGATTTTAAATGCAGGAAAATTATGTATTTCAAAACTTTTCCACCTATTTCCTTTTATAACTTGTATTTCTTCTTAATTTATATTCCAAGTTGACTCAAGAATAAAACCAGACTATCTATGTAATTTTTCTGATTTTTGTGAATAATATTTTTGGAAAGAATAAAATTAAAATTAAAATTAAAAATATTCAACAAGCTTATAAAATCAAGAATAGTTAATTGGGGGTTAAAAATATAAACATCTAATCTATAATAGCTTAAGATGGCAGTTTCTTTTCTCAGGGAAACAGAAACTTTAGAAATCTAATTAGCATTGCTAATCAACACAAATCTTTTCAGCATATAACTATTATATAGCTACACATGTAGCCAAGTTTAATTAATATTCCAGAGTGCCAGTCAAGTTTCATTTTTGCTCATTTGATCTATGAATTTTTTAAGTGAAACACTGATTTGGGAGGAATATAATTGGCCTCTAGAGGATAACATTTTTAAAAGTAGAAGGGGAAAAACCACTCAATTCTTACACTCTAGGCAATTTCATGTGGATACTTCCTGAAAGAGCTTGCCAGTGGCAACTCATTTTAATCAGCTTTTCTGAATGCGTCCCCTCTGCCTTGCCCCTTATTTCTGGCTACAAAGCTACACTGAAAAAGAGTGGACAAGTAGGATCTGAAGTCCGGCACAGTATCCACAGTGCAAGCATGTAACAATGCATTACCTACTATTAACTGATCAGGAAGTGTTTGTGCTAAGTTCCACCTCCCACATACAGAAACTTTTTTTTAATAGAAAACACTTCTTTGTAAGAGTATTAGTTCCCTTGGGGTTTTACCTGAATTCATTTAAAAGTAGCAGAGGACTATGTGAATTTTTTAATTACCCACATTTGAAAGACTAATTTCAGCCTGAAGGACTTTAATGATGAAGAAATCACCTCTGCCTAAGAGCCTAGGTTTGACTGTGGTCAGTTCTAGCCATCAGATGCTTCTTGCATTATGCGGAACCCAGCTCCTTGTGACTTCCATCCACTAAGGCTTTTCAAACCTATTGAAACCGCTCAGAGTAAGCCTAGTCTTCCTAGAATATTTTTGGAAACTCCCCACTATTTGCAGACATCTCCTATGGCCTTCTCAGTTTTCATTTCTGCAGGTTGACGGTTTTGTTTCATTATTCAGTCCTTGTGTGACGTGGCTGGAAATCCCTCTGTCTTCCAGAGCATTCATTGGACTGGGCTGCAGTTCTCCACTGTCTCAACAGAATGCTCTTCAATTTCGTGAAGATATCATACCGTTCTGGTCGTTCTGCATAAATATCTACATCTATATTTACATCAGTACCTATAACTAAAGCATTTACGTATATATGATAATGATACAGCTGCAGGATGTGGTAGCTAGCACTTATTTTTTGAGTGTTTCTTGAATTCTGTATGCAAAGTTAATCAAAGTCTAAATGATTAAAAAGGCTATATTTGTTTTAATCTGAATAGAGATCAAACTTTTTACTTTAACTGAAATCTAAATACTACTAATCGGCCGGTGCTGTGGCTCACTAGGCTAATCTTCCGCCTTGCGGCGCCGGCACACCGGGTTCTAGTCCCGGTCGGGGCGCCGGATTCTGTCCCGCTTGCCCCTCTTCCAGGCCAGCTCTCTGCTGTGGCCAGGGAGTGCAGTGGAGGATGGCCCAAGGGCTTGGGCCCTGCACCCCATGGGAAACCAGGAGAAGCACCTGGCTCCTGCCATTGGATCAGCGCGGTGCGCCGGCCGCAGTGCGCTGGCCACGGCGGCCATTGGAGAGTGAACCAACGGCAAAGGAAGACCTTTCTCTGTGTCTCTCTCTCTCTCTCACTGTCCACTCTGCCTGTCAAAAACATTAAAAAAAAAAAATCATTAGCCAACCATTTAAGAAAAAAAAATTCAGTTGGAACCAAAAATGCTACCGCAATAATCCTATAGGAATGTCTTTGTGGGTCCTTACAAACCCCAAACTGGTATGCTAGTTACACAATACAGTCATGGATCAAAACACAGCAGGTACAGGTGTTATGTGTCAGTCAGAATTAAAAAGAAATCAAGTGTGTTGAGACAAAGATAGCAAACTTTTTCAGACATGTTTCTAGAACTAACAGCATCCCATGAATTGGGTGGTGGTACTTGTTTAACAGCTAACCTCCTGGAGGGAAAATGTTTATATATGGGTGCATCATTCATCATAACCGATACAAAGAATGTTACAAATAGTAACACAAATATACAATACTGTTTATATTCTGTATGCCTATCCTCTAACTTATTTAAGAAATCCATATGTTTTTATAATTCTCTAACAATAGTGTCACAGAATCAACTTACAAATGTTTGATTACTATCCTACTCAGCAAAATGTCACTCATGCCACTGACAAACATTCTGATTGAATGTTAACTGATGTTTTCATTCATGTTAACAAGTAAGGCTAAAGTGAAATAATAAAGAAGTATTTGGAAATTCACTCACTCTCAATGACATAAGTGATTTCCTTTTGCAGAATCTTACAATACTTTTTGAATACCGGAAAATGATTTCCCCATTTTGTCATGCTACTAATAATATCTATAGAGGTAATATATATTTTAAAGATTAATCTACATTGCCAGAATTTTCTCCATCTCTTTCTTAAGTTCAGGCAATCAATAAAATAACAAATGAAGCATTTGCCAATTTCCATGGTATAAATACTCTCTTCCATGGACAATTTCAAGGTCCCAACATGATATCAGATTTGGAAAAAGCAGCACAATAGTACATCATTATGTAGTGTTTACCTCTTGCCAATAGAATCAATGTGAATAACCTCAAGAGCATAGATGATAATAAAAATGTTTGGAAAACAGCAAGTTTTGAGTATCTGTTACCTGTTTTAGTATAATTTATGTAAGATTTTATAATTTAGTTCTTAATAATATCTGTGTTTAATAATTAGCTCACAAAATTCCTGAAAATACAGCAATTGTCTCTGATAAGCCACCATAAGCTGGCTGTAGCACTTTACTGGTGATAGACCTAGATAGGTATTCAAATTTTTAATAGCTAACTTGACCTACAAGATTCCTCTCTGAGCTCTGGAATCATTGATTCAAATGAGAAACTTCACTCAAAGTGTTGTGAAAATAACTTCATCAAATGCCATCTATGTGATATTTCTTGCTACATAATTGATGTATCATATCTAGATTTTTAATATTTGTCAAGTCATTAAAATATAATATAGGGACAAATCTCTGGTACATTGGTGAAGATGCCCCTTGGGACACCTGCATCCCTTATCCGGATGATTGGGTTTGAGTCTGACCTCTTTTTTTGATTCTAGCTTCTGCCAAAGCATATCTTGGAAGGCTGCAGGTGCTGGATCAAGGCATTGGGTCCCGTCACTCATGTGGAGACCCAGATTGAGTTCCTGGCTTCTGGCTTCAGCTTGGCCTACCCCTGGTTATTGCTGGCATTTGAGGAATGGATAGGAGATCTCTGTCTCTATCGCTCTACTTTTCAAATAAATAAAATAAATTTAACAATATAAATTACTCTACCAAACTAATTTTTTACCAATCTTATAAAAATACTGTAAATTCATATATAAGAACTTCTTACAATATGAAAATTCTACGGCACCACGGCTCACTAGGCTAATCCTCCACCTTGTGGCACCGGCACACCGGGTTCTAGTCCCGGTCGGGGCTCCAGATTCTGTCCTGGTTACCCCTCTTCCAGGCCAGCTCTCTGCTGTGGCCCGGGAAGGCAGTGGAGGATGGCCCAAGTGCTTGGGCCCTGCACCCCATGGGAGACCAGGAGAAGCACCTGGCTCCTGCCATCGGATCAGTGCAGTGCGCCGGCCACAGCGCGCCAGCCATGGTGGCCATTGGAGGGTGAACCAACGGCAAAGGAAGACCTTTCTCTCTGCCTCTCTCTCTCACTGTCCACTCTGCCTGTCAAAAAAAATTCTATAAATAATTTCATATTCATCTGAAAACCCCATCAAGCACATGGAAGGACTACTTCATTGTATGCATGGTTATGTTATGTTAACATTCATCAGGCAAAGTTTATTCCTTTCAGATACCATCTCAGCCCAGATACTTGTGCCTTCGATCAATACCAACAAAAATGTGACAATTTTATGTCTATTAGTTGTAAAATGGTAATAATATGGAATTACTCTTAATTAATTCAGAAAGTAATTATTAACAGCAGGATTAGAAACCCCAAGGTACAGACAACCAGGAAGTAATTTTCCTTGCAATTCTATGCTTGAAGTTCTTGTCTAGTTCTTACTGAGAAACTCTTTTACTAATCCTCCAAGAGAAGATATATTTTAACATTCATTTTTGCTTATTTGAAAGCAAAGGAGAGAGGATGACACAGAATGAGAGAGGTAGAGAAATCTTCCACCTGCTGATTCATTCCCCTAAAAGTCAGCAACAGTTGGGGCTGGGTGAGGTCAAAGCCAGGAGCCCAGGACCCAGTTTTGGTCTCCCACATAGCACATCACCACTGCCACCCAAGGTGCACATAAGCAGAAAGCTGGAACCGGAAGTGGAGCCAGGATTCAAGCCCAAGAACTCCAATGTGGGATGTGGGCATAACCAGCAGTGGCTTACACACTGCCCCAAACCCCCACCCAGAATACTTTTTGTTGTAAATTACTACCTAAAGCAAAACAAAACTCAAGAGTATACTTCAAAAAGCTCATGGAAAATGGAATTAAAAGAAAAGGTTATTTTGATTCAAAAATAATTTAAATCTATGCATAGTGTCTTTCATAACATGCATCTCCATGAATTTTTGAATATCCTTCATCCACATAAATCTATGTGTTATGGCGTACACAAGCCCCTCCACATATCTATTTTTGTTGGGTTAATGATTCGGTTTTTATCCTTCTCTAGTCTAGAAAGAAAACATTTAACATCTGTGGATAGATACTGAAGACCCATCTCACCTTGGTTATTGTGAGAAAAAGAGGTTTGGCAGGGAGAGAGAGATGTATTCATTTTATAATTTCTCTGAAAAATGAAAATACCTTTGGGAGAGACTCCATGGGTGGATGTGAGCTGACTGGAAAGTGCCTCTGCTGGTGAGATACGGTCAAGTGTCTGGAACAGGGCACAGGATTCCAGAGTGTTCTCAAGGTCACTGGGCAGAGGTAGCAGATGAAGGTTGGACTGGGCACTGGGGGGGAGCCGTGGCAATGAACTCTCCAGCTGAGGTTTGAGGAAATGAATAGGATCGGTCCCTCTACACTGCAGGTACCCAGTCGAATCTCAACTAGGAACCACGGAACAGTGAGGAGTATTAAAGGAGAGGGGAAAGGGAAAGAAAACATCCCAGCTCCTTGGGCCCTTTCTTCTCTCTCACAACTACATATCCACTGTACTCCAAGGCTGTACCAAGTGCTGTAACTTCTTCAGTTATCACCCTGCCCTTAGGAGGTCGGTAAGGTGGTAAACCTCATGTTACAGATGAGATTCACAGACATCAAACAGCAGCTGAAGTCTACGAAACTGAGGAATTAAAAATAGGAAGGGCACCAAGACTGATTTCAGGGCCATAGTCATACTCCATCATGCTGAAACCACTTGTCCTTTTATATTCTGCCTTCTGTGGACAAGTATATATCACCTACATAGACTAATTCAAAGCCTTTTCTCGCTCTCCCATTTCCAGTTGGATTTTGTCAATGGATAAAGAAAATAACATTAGTACATCTATTCCTTTGTCTCACTTCCTATGAGGTCTTCTTGGGATGGCTGCATCCCCCCTCAGAGGTGGTCCTCGCCACAGGAGCCTCTTCTTACAGGGAAAAGGGCAAGAACTCAAGGACCATATGGTCACCGTGTTACTAATCCGGCAGGGAGGGGCCCATTATCCCTTATGTTTCCCTGTATTCTATCCAAACTCTTGTTAAATTGTACTATTTTTAAACTTTCTTCAAGTTACCCAGTTTGAATTAGCTAGGGTCATTCTGTCATGTATAAACAAATTGGTGGTCTTTCCATAATTAGCCAATTCAAAATAAAGTGCTTTCTCACCATACTTTTGTTAATGGTTTTATTTGCTCTTACCTAACAGTTATGAAAGTTTGTAACATTGGACAATTAACACTGATCAGTGTAAAAACACATTCACTTCCTGTTTATTTGGAAGTCAGAGTGACAGTGAGAAGAGAAAGACTGAGGTTTTCCATCTTCTAGTTCACTTCCCAAACGTCCACAACAGCCAAGGTATTCTGCATCTCCCTCAGGAACGGCAGGAACTCAAGGGCCTGAGCCATCGTCAGCTGCCTGATGGGTGTGCACTACCAGGAAGCTGGATGGGACGTGGTTCTCAAACCCAGGCACTCTGATACAGGATGTAGGCAACCAAGCACCAGCTTAACCCACTGCACCACACCCTTGCCCCAGCACTGGTATCTTTTGTATATTAAAAATCGGGGCTGGCGCTGTGGCGTGGTGGGTAAAGCCACCGCCTGCAGTGACAGCATCCCATATGGGCGCCGGTTCTAGTCCTGGATGCTCCTCTTCCAATCTAGCTCTCTGCTATGGCCTGGGAAAGCAGTGGAAGATGGCCCAAGTCCTTGGGCCCCTACACCCACGTGGGAGACCTGGAAGAAGCTCCTGGCTCCTGCTTTGGATTGGCACAGCTCTGGCCATTGCAGCCATCTGGGGACTGAACCAGCGGATGGAAGACCTCTCTCTCTCTCTCTGCCTCTCCTTCTCTGTGTAACTCTGACTTTCAAGTAAATAAATAAATCTTTAAAAAAAAAAATTCATGTAAAACAGCAAGAGAAAAAGATTCCCTGATAAATGAGGTCAAATCACACATCACAGAAGCATTCACAGAATTACTCAGTAGCCAAAAATCACAAAAAGACCACTCAAGTTAAATTAGAAATCAAAGATATGAACATTAGAAATTTTCCAAGACTAAAAATGATAAAAATCGGAATTAGTGAAGGGATCAGAACATAGAGACTCAAAACATGGCAGATGTGTAAATTTGCATATCCTTTCTGTAGCGCTTTAAAACGTTCATTTCTATTGATCTAATAATTCTACATCTATTCATTTATCCTAAGGAAATTATTAACAATATGAACTAAATTTTCTCTACAAATTGTTCAATTTAAAAAAACAGAAGAAATCAAACTATTCAAAGATAGAGGATTAATTAAAGAAATTATGGCATATCTATATGATAAAATATTTCTCAGTCATTCAAACCATTGCTATAAAAATTTACATAGGTAGAAAAAAATGTTTATCATTTCCATATAAACAAGCTAAACATGGAAAAACTATAAAACCATTTTTATACAGAATGATTATAGCATTAGGTTATAGATTGTTAAGCAATATCTGATACATGAAAACTATGTTATGGAAGTCTGAACTTTATCCTGTGAGTTATAGGAAGCCACCACAAAGCTCTAAGTAGTGGAGAAAAACAATGCTTAACAACAGTATAAACTCTGTACTAACTGAGTTCCAGCAACTACACGCTGGCAAATATCTGTTTCTGTAACAACATTTTGAAAATGCTAGTCTATGCAATCATCATCATTAAAGAATGCCTGTGAACAGTAAAAGTTCAGCTTTTAATATATACATGGATAGATGTTATATCAGGAAGCTCTTTTTTAACTTTTATTTAATAAATATAAATTTCCAAAGTACAGCTTATGGATTACAATGGCTTTTCCCCCCCATAACTTCCCTCCCACCCGCAACCCTCCCATCTCCTGCTCCCTCTCCCATTCCATTCGCATCAAGATTCATTTTCAATTATCTTTATATACAGCAGATCAATTTAGCATATATTAAGTAAGGATTTCAACAGTTTGCACCCACACAGAAACACAAAGTGTAAAATACTGTTTGAGTACTAGTTATAGCGTTAATTCACATTGTACAACACATTAAGGACAGAGATCCTACATGAGGAATAAGTGCACAGTGATTCCTGTTGTTGACTTAGGAAACTGATACTCTTGTTTATGGCGACAGTAATCACCCTAGGCTCTTGTCATGAGTTGCCAAGGCTATGGAAGCATTGTGAGTTCGCCAACTCCGATCTTATTTAAACAAGGTCATAGTCAAAGTGGAAGTTCTCTCCTCCCTTCAGAGAAAGGTACCTCCTTCTTTGATGACCTGTTCTTTCCACTGGGATCTCACTTGCAGAGATTTTTTTTTTTTTTTTTGCCAGAGTGTCTTGGCTTTCCATGCCTAAAATACTCTCATGGGCTCTTCAGCCAGATCCAAATGCCTTAAGGGCCGATTCTGAGGCCAGAGTGCTGTTTAGGACATCTGCCATTCTATGAGTCTGCTGTGTATCCCGCTTCCCATGTTGGATCGTTCTCTCCCTTTTTTTTTCTATCAGTTAGTATTAGCAGACACTAGTCTTGTTTATGTGATCCCTTTGACTCTTAGACCTATCATTATGATCAATTGTGAACAGAAATTGATCACTGGGACCAGTGAGATGGCATTGGTACATGCCACCTTGATGGGATTGAATTGGAATCCCCTGGCACATTTCTAACTCTACCATTTGGAGCAAGTCAGACTGAGCATGTCCCAAATTGTATATCTCCTCCCTCTCTTATTCCACTCTTATATTTAACAGGGATCACTTTTCAGTTAAATTTAAACACCTAAGAATAATTGTGTGTTAATTACAGAGTTCAACCAATTATTAATATTATTATATTAAATAGGGCAAGGAAGCTCTTCTAACTGGATTTAAAAGAAGAGCTTTGGGGAAGAGTTCTGCAGACTGGTATTTCGTTTTGCATATCTGTGACACAACCTGACCTACGCAAATGATTACAAGCAACAAGCTCAACACGTTCAGATCACTACTTATACCTCTTCCTCCAGAGGCGCAGTTCCTGACAGAATTGTGTGTGAAGCCTGGCACCAAACAAGGACCGTCCTGCCTTCTGGGCATTCCCCAGGGAACAGTGCATGGCTTCCTGTCACCCACATGGGAGACTCAGATACAGTTCCAGGCTCCTGCCTTTGGCCTTCCTGTTGAAGGCATCTGAAGAGTGAACTAGTCAATGGAGTGTCTATCACTATTCTCACTCTGTCATTATTTCAAGTAGATGAAAATAAATAAGCAAGCATTTAGAGAGAAAGAGATAAAGAAAAAAAAAAACTACAGCTAATTCTGAGTTCTAATGAGATCTTCTTCTCCCCTACTTTCCTCAACAGAGGCATCAAGATCCTTACAGATATGTATTTGTGTCCTCCTTGGTCTAAAACTCCAACAATACTCATCCTTGCCTGTAATGATCCTTCTGTATAGAAATTATCATGAGTTAGAAAATGCAGAATAATGGGGCCGGCACCGTGGCTCACTTGGTTAATCCTCCGCCTGCAGCACCAGCATCCCATATGGGCACTGGGTTCTAGTCCCGGTTGCTCCACTTCCAATCCAGCTCTCTGCTGTGGCCCAGGAAGGCAGTGGAGGATGGCCCAAGTGCTTGGGCCCCTGCACCCGCATGGGACACCAGGAAGAAGCACCTGGCTTCTGGCTTCGGATCGGCGTAGCTCTGGCCATGGCGGCCATTTGGGGGGTGGTAAACCAACGGAAGGAAGACCTTTCTCTCTCTCTCTCTCACTGTCTAACTCTATCTGTCAAATAATAAAAAAAAGAAAATGCAGAATAAAGTTTTATGGGAACTCAAAATGCTTGAAGAGGGAGTCTCCTACATGTAAGTGGGAAAAAAAATTGAAATAAAACCTCAAATGTAGGCTTAATTAATTTTAAATACTTTCAGGAAGTGTGGTACAGAGGATATTCTTAAAACCAGTAAAGGCATAAAATACATCCAAACATACCAACTCTCCTTTACCAGCTCATCTTTCTTCAGAATGTCGAGTAGTAGACATAAAGGCTCAGAAATGGTTTATTATAACTGAAATTTCTGTCTTTTATTACCAAAGAGAAATGTACGGAACTTAATATGTTGGGTTTGGGAAATCTGTTTTCATTTGCTGTAAGCAATGGTCTGTCATAAGTGTGGATGGAGGAGACTTCCACTTCCAGATTCTATCTTCTCCCCACCCCTGACACCCTGAGAAACAACTTCCTTTATGTTTTCATGTTTGAGTAAAAATTCAGTTTCCAGAAATTAAACTAAATCCGGTAATCTCTATAAAGAAAATAAAAGGGTTAAAAGAAAGGTAACTTTCAGTAGAACCAAATACACAAGTATCTAGAAGATGCTGAACTTTGCTCATTAAATGTTACAAGCATTATCCCTCATTTAACCTTGCCTCAAACCTTGTTTGAGGCAAGAAACTCGATCCATTAGAATATCTGGCTCACTAATCAAAGGACATTGCCTCCAAAATGAATTTGTTTATTTTAACTTATGAGAGAGAAAAGGAACAGATATGTACATGTAATATTCAAGTTACCTTTAAGGTAATTTTAAAACATCCATAAATTTGTTGACATTTTTCTCATCAAATAGAGTTTAGTTGCTCTCTTTGGATAGGGAAAGGTTAATAATTTAATTCTTTTTTTTTAAAGATTTTATTTATTTGACAGGTAGGGTTATAGACAGTGAGAAGCAAAGACACAGAGAAAGGACTTCCCTCTATTGGCCCACTCCCCCAAATGACTGCAACGGCAGGAGCTATGCCAATCCGAAGCCAGGAGCCAGGTGCCCCTGCCTGGTCTCCCACATGGATGCAGGGGCCCAAGCACCTGGACCATCTTCCACTGCTTTCCCAGGCCACAGCAGAGAGCCGGATCAGTAGAGTAGCAGTGGGGGCTAGAACCAGCACCTATATGGGATGCCAGCGCTGTAGGCGGAGGATTAACCTACTGTGCCACGGCGCCCACCCCTAATAATTTAATTCTAATGAATTGAAAGTGGTGGAAGAGATGCTGTTGATTTTTAAGACCAGAATAGAAAAGTTTAGCTTATTAAAGCCAGACACTCCCACCTGGTGTGTGTGTTCTCTCACTTTCACTCTCCAAGTTCTTGGAACTCAGCCACCACATGGTGAGGAAGCCCAAGTCACACATCACACAGAGAAGCATATATAACATGCAGATACTCTGGTCACCAACCCAGCTAAGTCTCCCATCAATAGTCAGTACATGTCACCCCAAATGAGAAAACCAGTCTTCAGATAATTCCAGCTCCCAATCTTTTCATAACCACAGTCGACATCAAGTGGAAGAGAAAGGCACCATCTCGATTACTGACGTCATAAATAAGAGTATCAATTGTTAAATCAACAACAGGAGTCACTGTACACTGGCTCCCCATGTAGGATCTCTGTCCTTAATATGTTGTACTATAGAATTAATGGTAAAACTACTACTTAAACAGTACTTTATACTTTGTGTATCTGTGTGGATGCAAACTGTTGAAATCTTAGAATATACCAAGTTGATCTTCTGTATATAAAGATAAATGAAAATGAATCTTGATGAAGAATGGGATGGGAGAGGGAGTGGGAGATGGGATGGTTGTGGGTGGGAGAGAGGTTATGAGGGGAAAAGCCACTATAATCCAAAAGTTGTACTTTGGAAATTTATATTTATTAAATAAAAGCTTAAAAAGAAGAAAATAAAGAAAAAAAAAAGGCACCATCTCTACCAAGTTTGCCCAAACAGGACATTTGTGAGCAAAACAAATGTCGGCATTGTGTAAGCCTATGAGTTTACAAGGGTGTTTTACTGCAACAATACTGGCATTAACTATATAATAATGGCAACAACCACAGAACCACGATGAGAGTATTTGTATTTTAAGAATGAGCTATACTTCGAGTGACACTTTAATACAGGACATTCCAAGCAGGTGGTAAGTGCTCTGCTTGTCCCAGGCTAGGCAACAGGAATGAATGGCAGCTCCAGAATTTTGAACCTTTGTGGTTTCTATCGAGTTTTCCCAGGTTTGCATAGTCAGAACTCAGACTTTAGCATCTGTCATACTACAAAGACCTAATTCTTACTTCCTGTTAGAGCAATTTATTGGTGAGCAGCTCTTTTCACTTTGTTTTTCTATTCACCCAACCTGAAATGCATACTTTGTTCTAATTTTGAGATTTAAATTTTAGAAAAATGGCTCATCTAAATGCAACCCAAAGATCATGAATATCCAAGTACAAGGAATATTCAATTGCAAGTAATATGAAACAATTCTTACTTAAGCAAAAAAATAGAATTTGTTGTAACTATTTAGGGTGGTCCACAGAGTCCAAGGAAGATGTTAAAGATCTAGTACTTAGAAAAGACAGTAACAAAGACTCTTCCAAGAATCAAGGGGGTAAAAATTAGTGGATGTTATCCAGGGGCACCATGATCTAGAAGCACTCTGGGTGTTTTGTAAGTCTTTGAGCCTTCTGTTTAAGAATTACCTTCTCAGAAGAAAGCACCCGATTATCTACTTTGAAGCATATAACATTTATTTGTGCAAGGAAAAAATAGAACATTGTGTTTGAAAATCTCACTAACATTGCATCCAATTGGAGAAAGGTAACTTGCCAGAGTAATATTCACATAATGTCCATTCATTGTTGACTACAACAGTGGTCCTCCTGGCCGAGCCACCCTCCTGCCCCATGGTTTACTCCCATGGCTCTGGCACTTTTCTTTCAGAACATTTCTCACAATGGTAAATGATTGAATTTCTGGATGGTGATTCTTAGTATTTGAGTCCCTTACTATCTATAAAGTTTGTGAGAATACAGACTAATTCTGTCTAAGTTATCACTGTATTCTCAGCAACTAATACATACTTAACCCAAAAGTACTAAATGAAAAAACAGGTGAATAATCATTTCTTTATTTTTTAACTAACTTGATGTACACACACACACACACACACACACACACTTATTTCTGTCCCTAGGTAAGACTATCTCCTGTGGAGAGAGTCTATTTTCTCTTAATATTCAGTAAGTATTTACCAAGTGTGGATGATGTCCAGAAACATTCAATTCAGAAGCAGTTCAATTCAAAAAACATTTATCTGGCACTTAATATATGCAAGATCTATTATCTGTCCTCTAGGGGCTTGCTACCCAGCAAGGGAGGCAGACAAATGCACAAGTCATTATAATACTGGGCAAACGCTGGAAATGACTGCAAAAGAGGGTAAAAAATGAGGGAATAGTTGGAAAGCAAGGGAAGGCAAGATTCATTGTAATGTGGGAAATAAAGAAGCTTGGTCAAAATATTTTCAACACAGAAAAGGGGCAAAGGAAGCTGGGGCACACTGAGTAAGTGTTAATTTTTGAATAAATTAATCTCTCAGTAAGCTCATTATAAGCAACTTAGAGAGACCTCAAGATAGTAAACGGTTATTTGCACCTGGCCCCTTTCACCTAATTGAAATGAAGTAATATTGGCTAACAATGTACTGCTGTATAGATTCTATAGATTTTTCTCTAAAAGGCTGATAGCTGAGGGGGAAATCCATCTCTGATAGATAAGACCAAGGTGTTCTTCTAAAAGGTAGAATAAAAATACTGCCATTTTCCTGGGAAAATCACCTTAAAGAAAGTCTTAGAATGAGAAAGCCTATTTTAATATTTTGAATGAATAACCCACCCATCTATACCCAACTTATTCTTCACAAAGGTGCCAAAAACATAAATTGCAATAAGGACAGCATTTCAATAAATGGTGCTGGAAAAACTGGACATCCATATGCAGAAGACTGGAATTTAACGCCATATACAAAAAATCAACTCGAAATGGATCAAAGACCCAGATATAAGACAGGAATCTTCTAGATGAAAACATAGGAGTAAAATACCTCAGGACATTATTATAGGCAATGATTTTTTTTTATAAGAAAGATACCAAAAAGCACAGGGAAACCAAAGCAAAAATGGAGAAATGGAATTACACCAAATTGAGAAGCTTCAGCAGAGCAAAGGAAACAATCAAAGTGATAACTAACAGAATGGGAGGAAATGCTTATCTGCAAACTATTCATTTAATAACTGGCTGACATCTAGAATATATAAGGAACTCAAAATCTTAACCCCCAAAATTCCAAATAATCCAATTTCAAAATGGACAATTGATTCAAATACAAATTTTTTCAAAAGAAGAAATATAAATGGCCATCAAGTATATGAAAACAAATCAAAACCACAGAGATACCATATCACTCCAGTTAGAATGACTATTATAAAAAAGACAAGAAATAACTAATGAGACAAAAGGAAAAGAAAAAGGCAGTGTTGCACACTGTTTGTGGAACATAAATCAGTGTTGTCATTATGGAAAACAGTGTGGAATTTCCTCAAAAAAGAGAAAAACAGAAATAGATCCATGATATAATCCAGCTATCCGACTTCTACGTATAGATCTATAGGAAACAAAATCAGCATTTCAAAGAAATACCTACATTCCCATGTTTATTGTGGCATTATTCACAACAGCCAAGATATGGAATCAAGCCTAGTGATGGG
Organism: Oryctolagus cuniculus; assembly: GCF_964237555.1. Lineage (NCBI taxonomy): Eukaryota > Metazoa > Chordata > Mammalia > Lagomorpha > Leporidae > Oryctolagus > Oryctolagus cuniculus. Next base: position 29,146,076 of record NC_091447.1, on the reverse strand, counting down.
TGAATGGATGAGAAAATATGGCATACATACACAATATAGAATATTATTCAACCAAAAAGAAAAACTCTGTCATTTGCAGCAACATGGGTAGAACTGGAGGACATTATGTTAAGTGAAATAAACCAGATGAAAAGGACAAAGAGTACATATTGTCTCATATACAGAAGCTAAAAGAATGCTGATCTGAGTACAAAAAGTGGTTTCTAGACATTGGAAAGGAAGGTAGGCGTTCTTGAAGGAGGTTAAATATCAAATATCAAACCTAAGTCAGGTAGAAGGCATACAATCTAATGTTCTTGAGCACAGTGGGTCTCTAATTCTCAATAAACTGTCATGTATTTTATGAAGAACTAAGAGAAAGGAGCTTGACTTTCTCCAAACATAAAGCAATAAAAAAAAAGACATGAAAATGTTAGCTACTGTGATTTTATCAGTACATACTATATACAAATTCATGTATATATAAACATGCACAATTATAAGGTACAAATTCTATGTAAATCTTACTTTTAATTGACAAGTAAAATACTATATATTTATGAAGTCCAGTGTAATATATTAATACTCTATACATGCACTGTGGAATGAATATCATGCTAATTAATGCACTCATCACTCCCACCTACTCTTGTGGAGAGGATACTTAAAATTTAACTCCTTTGAAAATTTCAAAATATACATTATTGTTAGCTATAGTTACCATGCTGTGCAACAGATCACTAAAAAATTCCCCTGTCAAACTGAAACTTTCTACCCTTTACCATTACCTCCCTTTTTCCTCACCCCCTTCTCCTAGCCTGGAAATTCTTAGTGGTGTCAAAGATAATGAAAGTTTTAAGAACCTTGAGCAAGAAATTCGGTTTTTAAACCACCTTAAAACATAAAAAGAGGGAAATTGGGGCTGGGGCTGTGGCTTAGTGGGTAAGGCTGCTGCCTGCAGTGCCAGCATCCCATATGGGTGCTGGTTCGAGTCCTGGCTACTCCACTTCCAATCCAGCTCTCTGCCATGGCCTAGGAAAGCAGTGGAAGATGGCCCAAGTCCTTGAGCCCCTGCACCCATGTGGGAGACCTGGAAGAAGCTCCTGGCTCCTGGCTTTGGATCAGCTCAGCTCTGGCCATTGTGGCCAACTGGGGAGTGAACCAGCAGAGGATGGAAGACTTCTCTGTGTAACTCTGACTTTCAAATAAATAAAAGTCTTTAAAGGGGGGGGGGGATTTTTTTTAATCTTGCCTAGAAGAAGGAACTCTCCTTGTAAGCACTGACTTTTCGTCAAGACTGATTGAGAATGCAAGTTAACTTTTATAAAACTACGAGAAACTGGTTGTAGAGTATGGTGCTTGATGAAGGCTCTTTCAGGTGGCAGCTGGAAAGGAGGTGTGAGAAAGATGCATCAGAGCTGGGGAACACTTTGTAAAGATGTTTGGATCCACCCCATCCTACAGAAGCAAGCTGTGGTTTTTTGTCCTCAGTACAAAATATTCACCTTAATAGAACCCGTACTTGTCTTCTCCCAACATTATCCTTTCTGCACTAACACTACCCAGTGGTCCAGCCATGTGGAGCCAGATATAAGTTTGATTATCCAAAGACAAGACCAAAAGGGGACAGCAAGAACATCTGGGAGTCCAAGGGGTAACATGTCCTGCATTTTTAGGGAATAAAGGCAAAACTGTGCAGCAGACACATCAAATGAAGGTGATAGTCACTGCCACTGGCTCAAAGGAGAGCATGTCTCTTCTTAATATTATATGAACATGTACATTCAATCTGAAAGCATGATCAAATATGCTTCATTATAATCATACATTAATCAGAATTGACATGTGTTAAATAAGTTGTTTTAAAAGTGCCAATAATTTCTGAGAAATGTGCATGGGGCATGAATATGTAATTAAAAATGTGTGTGGTTGTCATGGAAATGAAGACAACAAAGAAAGATGCTCTGTTAGTGATCCTATTTTGGAATGTAAGAGAGGAATGAGGTCTTATTAGTCTTAACCAAAATCTGTAACCCTGTAATCCTAAGGACAGATTTCCCCCGAAATATGGATTCCAAGGTCAATTTCAGCTACTAAATATTCAAAGAATGTTCAACTCTAAGAATTGTTGCAATGATAGACTGAGGTTGCAATGTTACTTTTGGTTTGTTCCTCAGGGGAACAAAGATCAGGTAATTCTAAACACTGGCTATTAAAACTCCCTAAAGTAGGAGAACATCATGATTCCAAATTAGAGCAGTCTTCCAAGCCCTGATACATGACTAACACTTTGAGAAGGGCTTCATTTTAGGGACAGGAAAGAACTCCCCCAGGACAGAGAAGGCTACAACCTAATCAAGCCTTCTTCTCATATCTAGCTTGAGTTTTTTGCTTTTAATGGAGAAGGATTGACTTGGAAAACCAACCTCATAAAAACCCATACCTACCCAACAGTTAATATCGAATCCACATAGCGTGCCCCCAACAGAGTGATCTTCAGTTCTCAGGCTGAGAATGATAGGAGGGAAGGAACTCACGTGAATCAAACACCCCCATGTGAAGACACTTTACTTGTTTTACATAGTCTTCAACACCCCATCAGAAGCATATTCTAACTTGCATATCACAGAAACAGAAATAGGGCCCTAGAAGAGCTCATACCCCTCTGCCTAGATCAAGAGACAATTTGAACCTGGGTTACAATCCTTCCACTGCACTCTTCTCAAATCTTCACACAACTTCAGTGTGAGGCTTCTCTCTGAAATTTCCATAGTTCATTTTGATATGATCACAAAAACATTTTCTGAAAGATCTCAAGGCATTTAACTGGAGGCAAATACTATATTCTTAATTTTGGCAGCAATGTGGTTAAGACAGAGAAAAACAGGTGCAGGCCTGGAAGCTGGAAAACTCCCTGGGAGAGAGCTAACATGCCCTGGAGGAACTTCACCCAAAGGCAAGTTGCTACCAGGGTGTCAAACCAACCACGAGTTAGAGGCGTGCTTGCTGCCACCCACAGACATCTGGTTTAATCTCACTTCTCAATGCCAACATTATTTTTAAAATCTCTATTATTGGACAGAAGCACAGACCCCACCTTTTTAAAGAGTAAGATAAGTAACTGCCCCTCCTGCACCCTTCACCCACCCACCCATCCAAGATCAAGAAAGTGAGTCACTGTTCCCTCTGGAATCTCGGTTATCCATTTATAAGACTTCATCCTTTCCTGAATGGACTTGGAGAGAACACAGTGGCAGATGTACCCGGAGGAGGAAGGGATGTTGTCATTAGGAAGAAAGATCCCCAGAACTTTGCTTTGATCAGGAGGGCCCTAGAGATTGTTGCTTCTTTACAGAGAAGCATGGCTAATTCCAAAGGTTACAGATTTCTATTGTTGGATTTCAAATAGTCTCTAAAAATGGCAAGTATGTTGTCAACTCTGAATAATAAAGTGTGGTATTTCTTGAGGGCTGGTTAGAACCCAGGTAATCTATAGGGCTCAAGTTGTGTTTCAAGCCTGCCATGCCAAGTACCATCCATCCCACCACTTAGAGTCGGGCAAACTGAGGATCCAACATGCTGTGTCCTTTGCCCAGGCAGCTAATAAGTGGCAGAGCCAGGCCAACATTTTCAACAACCCCACTCCAGAGCCCTGAGGCACTCTACATTGTAAGGAAAAAAGTCGACATGAAGAATGAAAGCTGGAGAGACAGAGAAGAAAAGATAAATCTAGTTTGTTCTCCCTTTGGACACAACTAAAAGAATAGAAATTGTACCTCACATTATATACACCAAGCCCTCTGATAAGAATATTATAAATGTAATTTGTCATAAATCATGTAATAATCTCTTCCTCTTCCCCATTTTTGAGGGATAATAGTGTTTTTTTCTAAAATGTTGACATGAGGATTCTAGTCAACTAAAAACTTCTGAAATGCATGACCTTGAAGATTATAATTTCCTGGAGAGGTACCAGAAAGAGCATCAATATATCATGCCAGCTGTGGGGTGTTTTAGCATGGGGTGATCATGTCTTGTTCATTTTGACATCATCAGTAGCCATCTTAGTGGGTCAGCTAGGTGATGAAGACTATGAAGACTGGTATATAGTCTCCACCAGGTCCCCAGACAGTCCCTGTTACAGACAAAGTCCGCAACAGAGTTGTTAGTGGGTGAATTCACCTTTCAATGTTGAATGCATAAACTAAACAGTGCAGAGTACAACCATACAGCAAGGAGAATAAGCTACGGGTTTCCACACTCTGTCCCCCCACTGTGTGAGTGCACAGCTCCTTTATTTTGATACATGAAAGTGGCACAAGAGTAGGAAAGCCAGCTTCAAAATATTTCCCAGCAAAGCAGAGAAATATAAGTAGTGGAGACTCACAGAGTTGATGAAAATTCCTAGGAAAAGTAATTTCAAAGATTCAATATAGATAGGATCCCAGGATATCATGGGTTTATTTTCATCAATTGTTTTATTTTGAGGAAAAAAATAGTTCTTTTCACTTCTATAAATGTGCCCCCCACCACCACCAAAACCAGAAAAGAATGTTTCTTTGTGTGGCTTTGCGACTATCAGAGAAAGAAAGGGAAAATCGGATGAATTTTGACAGAGAATAATAATAACTCTTATTTATTCTTTAGTACCCTCTCAGGAAAAGGGTATATATACTAAGAATGGCATTACATGAACAATATAATGACAATGTAATTTCAAAGAGTACAAAATGTTAAAAAAAAAACTTTGATAACTATTGTAAAATAGCCTCATAATTAAATTTATATTGAAAAATGTCATTGCCTTTTATATATATATTAAATACATGAAATCAATTTTTAAAGTATTTTAAAAAATAGTTCCACTTATATATTTATTTCACCTAAGAGGCACAGTTGTGCTATTTTGCTTTTCCGCTGCATGAAGTATTTCATGAAATAAGTCATTTCAAATATCATTCAACTAAAAGCACTCAATTATTTTTACGTTCACTTGTTAAATGTTCAAACATGGCCACATTAAAACACTTTCAGCTTCCAGCCATGTATTTCTTAAAAAAATTCTAAGTCATTTTTTTCTCTAGGCTGCAAAAACATATTACCAAATAAACTGACGAAACATCTCAGCAACTAACATAAACGTGCAATTTTAATGCCTTCTAATCACACAAATCAATATGAGATTTTTGTACTTGTGCATGACCTTCTTCAAATTATCCCCCCATTTTGGCTGAATCAGAACGAGTGTGGGCTATTTGATAAAAAAAAAAAGAAAACCCTAAGTGTGTGAAATAAGAGCCCTCGCTTCTTCTGCCAGACTCCTCTTGACAGCAAGATGATAGAAGCATCACTTCCCTGGGAGAGTAAATGCAAACTGACAAGAGATGAGCCTTTAGATGTTGAATATAATCTTGAATTGTGCTTGAAGTGTCTTATTATCTTGTCTTTTGATGTCTGAAGGGGTGGCTCATTGTTAGAAAAAGGAAAACCCTCGCACATCTTTGCCATCTTTAAAAATTGTTTGGCCTTTAACAACTGCTTTTCCCACTAATGTCCATTTCTCCTGACAATAAATATGGCAGGTCGTCGGCAAGTGACAAACAATTTACTTTACATGCCACATTTTTATGGGTTTTGAGAGCTCATGTGGAAGTGTATTTTAAAAAGCCCATAGAAATTAGCAGTATTACAAATGTTAAGAGGATCCTGATGTCAAGGCACTCATCATGGCTATTTCCTGCTGTTTCTGGTTTTATATCTCACCAGTGCCAGATTCAAAATTCAAGTTATTTATTTACCATCAACTAAAAATAGCCAAGGAAAATGAAAGAGCAACAATCAGTTCTGACAGATTCCATGAAGGAGATGCCCGGATACAGCTTTTCCACGCACACTGCAATGTTCAGCACAGTACATAAAAAACAAAATCCTATTTCTAAGTAGGAGATGGAGATCACAGCGAGGTTGCTGTGTTTTCCCTCTTACTCTACACTCTTCAGTACTTTTTAATTTCTGCCATCCCTCTGGGTACCCCTTAGCCTTCACGTCTGCCATTTGCTTTGTGGTTTGTTTTAACTTAAAAGTTTAACGATGTTCCCAGTCAATAGGATTCCTTAACAGCTCAATCAGAGTCATGCCAGTTTTCTGTCACCCAGCCAGATTTTGTGAGAGCTTTCAAGATCTTTTCTCAGACCTCCGTCACTCTAAGAATCCATAAGAATTCTCAAAAGGACCATAAACCGTTACAGGGTTCAGGTTATTGTATCATTATAAAAACATATGGATACACTACAGATGACAAGACATGTAGCTACCATTCTAGGCTAGTACAACCATCTCAATGCCAGCAGCAATCTCCAATCTGACTTTTTTTTTTAAAGAGGCAGTTGGAGATATTATTCCCTTTTAAAGCATGATGCATAATTTTTAACACACTTCTGATCGCCTGCAGATTCCAATGGGTGTGTTAGGACATGATGATGCAATCAGAATGCAACGGGAAAAGTAAAGATTGTAAACTAGAGCCAGGAAATGGACCAGCCTGCCCGAAAACTCCAACAATTTCCTAAGTTAGTCTCAAGACTAAAATCTACCTTTGTATTACACTGAGGGATGTTTCTGTGCGAAAGCTTGCGAAAGTTTTCCACATAATGTGGATGATCCCTGCCCTGGGTATTTATCCATTCATTGAACACAGAGCAAAATATGGATTAAGTAAGTCAAGCCATGAAAATCTCTGCTATATGTGATATTTCTCTCATGTGCCTTTGCAAATTCTGTTTCCTTTTTGATATGTATTTTGTAAAATTTTTTAAAGGAAATAGATATATAAAAGAAAATATGCCCATCCTGAATAAAGTGTAATTCACTCCCCACCACCATCACATCTGTACATTTTTTAATACAGGAAAATGTGTTTTTCCATTTGATTTTCTTTTCTGTTCTACCCTTGGTTGATTTTGGCAAAAAGTCACTCTGCAATAATAAGTTTTCATGCTTTTTAAACAGCTTCAAATGTTTGCATTTTTAAATCAAATTAATCCCTTAGCCTCTCTTCTACTTCAACAGCAATGATTCTTTCCTGCAATAAGTAACCCCAAACCGTCAGTTTGTAAAAACAAATCTTGCCACATCAGTGTTAACAAACAAATCACCACATATGTGACCATCAGGAATGGCAAAACAGAGATTAATTATACTTTGCTATTTGAATAGTAAATGTTTATAATGTGATTTCTTGATTGTGTACCACTCTACTTTGATATATACTTACATATACATGCATAAAAATATATCTAGGCACACAGAATTCTTAAGGGAAAATTGCACTTACAAAAAATACAGTATTTAACAAATGCCCTTTACTTAAAAAGGGACAGAATTTATATTGCAATAGATGCATATCCCACAAACAGATGGATATTTAATTTCTAATATGTATATACCAACAGTCTTCCCTAGCTTGGGTAACTTGTGCATGCATTGAAGATACATGTATAAATATATACATACATATATGTCTTACATCCACATATAAGTCAAACGGCAGATACTCCCCAGTTTGTTTTTTCACTAAGTTAAACTGCACAAATTCTGAAGAATCCTGTTGTCTCCCCTGCTCAACAAACAGCAGCACACAAGATGACACTGGGAAACATAATGATACTATAATAATACTTGAGTACTACTTAACTATATTAGAATGCTATAATATGATTAATTGCTCTTTATAGGCAAACTCATGTTGATAAATTTATGTCGGAACCATTTTTCTCAGTGCACAGAAGTATGGGACAAGTACATTTAAATAATCTGTGGATGGCATGAACTAAACAAAAGCTTGCTAATGTAAATTAGCCATTATTAATTCTATGATAGAGAAAATACATAAACACCATGAATTTTGTATGACAGTTTGAAGCCTTGTATGAATAGTGAGGAAGAGCAAGAGGAAAACTTTACGTAAGAATGCACAAATGTTTTACATGGATAGTACCACACTTATTCACTGTGTATTTATATTGCCTGAGAAAGAAAATATGCGGAAAACAAAAATAAAGTATGTGAGTGATAAGTGGAAAATGTAATTTTAAAACACTTTGTTCATCTTTAAGTATGGATTTCCTGGCATGCAAAAACTTTGGTCACATAAACATGGCTTTTTCCCCCCTAATTAGTAGGATGAATTAAAGTCATACAGGTATTTGGAAAGTATATCCATTCAGAAAAATACCGATTCTTTCACAGCAAAAGATAAAATATTAGGAAAACTGTAAACATCAAGTACATATAGCAGGAAAGACATACTCCTTAAATTGTTAAATCAGTTCAGGTTGGCTCTCCATGCTAAATAATAAGTGTTCTAATACTGCATACTTTCATTTTCTCCCTCATCCTCATACTAAACCAATGGGTTTTTTTTCTTGGTTATTTACTAAGATGATTTTTAATGTAATAAATGCCAAGTTTCATTATCTAATCCTATTTCCGATAGTCTTCAGTATAGCAAACCTCTGAATCACTTACTTTATTATGTAGTTTCTCTAACTATAACCCAATAATTTTCCTCATAATTAAAAACGGTTTTGATGGCAGTACAGTCCTCCAATAAAAGTGACTTAAACTATATTCATAATGTTGCTCCATGTGGCTAATTTTTTAATTTATAAAAATCATGGAAAAAAAATCATGGTATGTTCTCATCTCATCTAAGTCCTTAAATGTACCTAAAGAGAAAAGCCTGTAAGAAAAGCTTGAGCATGGCTTTTCCATCATATCCTCAAATTATTTTTATTTATATATTTATAATCTCAAATAAAATTCATATGTCACACTGGGAATTTATAAACTAGCTGGTAAGTATTAAAAAGACCTCATGAGTATTTATCTTAATTAGGTAGTTTGGAAAAAATCATCTTATAAAACAAAGTTAAATTCCCTTTTTCTAAGAATGATAAACTTTCTTTCACCAGAAGGGATTCAATGCTATTTGTTCTGATTTGTCCATTCACACTAAGAAGCTTGGTCCATGGCTGAGCACTTCCAGCAATGTCACAACATAGAGTACACAATGTCACTCAACAAGTCCATGCTTGTTTCAAATTTTTAGGAAATCTGACTCAGAGTTACACGGTTGGATATTTAAATTTAAAGATTAAGAGTCAGGTCAACTTATTTAATAATCAGAGATCTTCAAAGCCCCCACATTGTCAGACCCCAGTTACTCCTTGATGGATGACTTTTTAAATATAATTAGTACATGAAGGTATTCTCAGAGAAAAATCCAGTGTTGACAGACTTAGAATCTCATTCAGAGTCATAGCATGAAAAGTCTAAGTTCAATTGTAAAATATTATATACAATTAAAAACAAATTACATTCCCCCATTTCTTTCTGAAGATATTTGAAATTTGAAATGATAAATATATAGAAGTGAAAGGCAAGCTGAACAGACACACCAGCAAAATATAGAATCGAGGAAGACAACAAACAAGAAAATTCAGAGCCACATTGGATATTAAAGAGAAACCCACCTGCCGGAGAGGGGCAACTGTTACTATGAGCTTTCTCTCTCTACCTCTGCCTTTGGATATTTTTTAAAAATTTATTAACCTGACAGCAGGAAACTTTATACAGATTGCACCCTGACAGGGTGCCAGTTTGGTATAAACACTTTACTATCTTTTCTTTTGCATTAAAAAAAATCAAGGCACATGTTAAGTGGAGCCAGGTGCACATTTGGGCCAATGTACCCGCTTGTCTGATTGCCTCTGCATTCCAAAGGGAGGCCTGGTTAATCAGGAGCAGCCCAATAACAGGACTCACCTCGCCTCCCTTCCTCTTCACATCTACTTTCTTTTTAATGTGCGAATGTCTGATGTATTATTAATCCCCAAACATAAACCAGCAAGGTCGTCAATCAAAGAAAGTACCAGTTCTCTCACAAATTATCTGTTTACTATCTAATAACTCAAAGTCTGCTTGAATCCACCCACTTAAACCTCATTTTCAAAATGAGGAGAAAAAGTATATTTGGACAATTCTTGAAAAGAATCATGCTGACTATATAATTAAGCCAGGTAATTAGGAAAGGTGGCAAAATATTTCAGGGCTGAACCTTGGGAGTTTGAATCTGGAATGCACCTCTATCTATTAATTATGACATAAACTGGAGTAGGTGAACTACAAAAACACCTAATGCCACACAAACCTTTCAGTCGAAAACATTCAATGTGTTGCAAAGACTAAAATGGGATCATTTAAAGGAGTAACAGTGTAGAGAACAATCAGATTTCTAACACTCTGTCTTATTTCCAATTGTTTATAGGAAAATTTAACAACAATCACAAAATAGAAAAACCATAGGGACCAACATGTAAGGGGAAAAAAAAGTGCACCTCTACCAGCATTTTGATTTGCTAATGCACCACCACGTAGCATCCTTGGATGCTGCAATACTCAACTTTCTGCTGCAGACAGAGGCCTGACCTGAGCCGCACAGGCATGGCAGAGAGACAGAAAACGAGGCACTAGGAAAGCCCCACCGAATCGTCTGCCTCTCACTGCACACTGTCCTCCACCGAGAGGCACCTGGAAATGAGTACAGCTTATGGGGAGGAATAAGGCGAAAAGTTTGATCATGATGCCTCTCTCTGTGGATTTAATTTCATATCAAAGCTTACACATTAATGGTATTGAAAGTGGATTTATTTATCAACACAGCTTTACAATGGTTTTCCAGGTTGGGGTGGGGGAGCCACAAAACTAAATGTGTCTAGAGATACACAGCCTCTCACTGATTTCTAAAATATCTTAGTGCATTAGGGTTTCTTACATGTATGAAACGTATCTAAACGTGCACCTTCACCCTCAAGTAGTCAGATAGCAGCACAAGGGCTTGTTTGACTATTAAACCATAAATGATTTTTGACAAATACCTTATAGCACATTCCACTTATTTACGCAAATGCAGGTTCTACTGCTTTCTCTTGAATCACTGTTTTCACATAGAACCTATTACTTAAATCATTTAGTTGATTTTTAAAATGCTGCTTTAAATATTTCCCCAGCAGAACACTTTCGACATAGAATGAATTTCCAATGGATATATTATAGAAACTTTTAAAAATGTAGAAGCCCGATTCATATGCTTAAATAAATGCATTTCTCTAGAGAATTTTTCTCATCATCTCCCAGCTAAATCTCTCTTGGGCTTAAGTCTTATGCACTGATTACTGGCTCTAGCATATTATATCAGACTATTACAAATACCCAAGGTATTGAAGACTTGAGAGAGATGTTTGAATCAAGTAACACAGACAGTGATCCCATAATGAAGGCCTCCACTCATGCACAGGCAAGAGGCAGCATCACCCCCAAGTGCAGGCCCTGCAATGCCCTGCCATGACCTCCACACTGACCCGCAGAGACCACTGTCTCAAGGGGTGACAGACAATTCAGTCCTTTATCCTTGTGTCATTGAAAACGACTCCAGTGTCATAAATTCTAATCAAGTCAAACTGGATGGCAATTTGAAAAGAAAAAAATTTCCTAATGCATGTTTCTGTGAGAAAGATTACAGAATGGAAAAAGAAACCCGCAATAGATGGTATATTTTCTATCATAGAGAACACACCGACTCAACTTTCAACTCTATTCTAGTAGTTCACAGATGAAGGACAGTGAAAATATACACTCTTACAAGCACCACTGCATGTGATTTTTCAACACACACCATTATGAGAGGAAAAGCAACAGCAAGGTTTTGTTTTTTTTGTTGTTGTTGTTGTTTTTTTTTTTTTTTAATTTCAGGTACAATGTTGATACCTGGTGTTGTGCTTTCATGTCCTCTCAAAGCTCTGAGCTACAGTGCAGTAGGACTCTCTGAGAGGCAACACCCTCAGACTGAGACAGCCACCCAAGGTAGTTGGGACTTAAAGCAGTCATGAGGTTTGACTTGAAACAATAAAAATTTTCCCAGGAGAAACACTGTTAATAAATCATCTTCCAAGCCTCAAATATATATGGGAGGAAATATTTAGGGCATGTTTTATGAGGTCTCACTTCTCGGACTGAGAATACAGGGGAAAACTTTAGTGCAGATATTTTTCCAGGGATATATATTACTTTTATCCTTTCTGCGGCCATTTTCCTGCCCGAGTTGTTGATGCTATCATTTGAATTTTAGCATCCAACTTGACTGAATGTGGAGCACTGAATTCTTGATGGGTGTAGCTAAAAGTGAAGTACCACATTGACACCAGAGCTATAAATGTCTCCAGAGAAAACACGGCAACCTCTTCCCTTTGACACTGTTTGCCACAGACCAGTTCTGAGAATGACTTCCAATACGCACACCCCTAGTCACATGTTAGAGGAGTGATTCTATGTGGCATCGCTCACTGGGTCATGCCACCAGAGTTCCATGAGACGCAGTACCTAGCTCCCCTAGGAATGCCTGGACACACAGGCTGTTCTCCCCCTACAAGGTTTCTTAGGGCTCAGACTTAGCATAATACTAAAGCAAGAACTGGAAGAGGAGATACTTACTCTACAGGCTATACAAGGATAAATATGCACAACTTAATGACATCACAGAACTACCTAACCGCGTGTCTCTCAATGAAACGTGGGTTCATCTCTCCTAAGTGTACTTTCATTTCCATGGCTCAAGTTAAGCAAAACATTACCTCCTGTGTAATTACTTTATGAAACACAAGGGCCCTTTTCTGAACTTTCTACTTAGCCTGGCATGAGGCTTCACTGTTCTCTTTCGGGTGCTCGAGCTGCTCCAAGCACTGACACATTCTGCACAGTATGTTTCCCTTTGGATGCTGTTAAGTGCAGAGGTGCAATTTAAGGAGAGGCATAAAAAGCCCAATGGTCCCTGGAATTCCCTTTGTTTATCCATAGAGGGCATCAGTATTAGCCTTTCTCCTGCAGTTTTGGGCTGAAGGTACCATACTGTGAGAGAAACAGACTTGTCCTCCAGACTGCTAATTTGAACAAGACACAGATGGGGAACTAGGCATCAAAGAAATCCATTTATACTGAAATTCCAGGTACAATAAAAGACAGAGTTCGTCGTCTTTTGTTGGGTACTGTCTCTCCACGAATCTAAACAGATCAAGCTGCACATGATCTGTCTTCATCCTCCCATGTCGTTAAAGAAGCACAGTTTTCAATAATACGATTTATAAGCTGTAAGAATGATTGTGCCAGAAAGAGGTAGAGAACCTTAGACAATCACTGTTTAAAGGAAAACATGGATGCTCTCAATGATTCAGAAAGAATGCAATTCTTCATTATCAAGTGGAGTCTAATCTGTTCTACATTTGAAGATGAGAAAGCAAGACTTGAACGTATACATGTCAAGGAAGATAATGGTCCCTTAAATTGTGTCCCCAGAGTTGCTGAACATTCTGGGAGACAATTATTCCAGAAAGTTTTAGTCAAGTTACATAAACAAGAATTTCTAAGGCTGAGTTCTCATATTAAAAAGTGAAAGCGTAACAGAGCCAATGGCTGAGGAAATCATGCAAAAATCTTGGGGTGCTTCACATCACTTCTAATTTTTTCAACAAGTTTTTAAAAGTGGTTCATGTGTTGATTTCCTCTTTACCTAACTGGGAACGATCACTGCTTTGAATATTTTAGAGATCAAAGGCAAAAAGTAGGATATACAAAAGGGATATAAAATAAGAATGTATATTTTCTTGGGTTCCCCCCTCAAAAATTCAGAAGTTGTGAAAATCAAAATGAAAGCTAGTACCTTCTAAACCCCACTATGATTTCCAAATTAAAGGGTTATTCCTTAATAAATGGTAACCTATAAAGATTCTGCCCAAAATCTATTTTCAATGAACTAATTCAAATCTCCGACTCTCAGAATCATTTGGAGCTTATTTCTCTACACATGTAAGTCACTAAGAGGTAACATAACAAATCCATCACAATTTCCAACACTGAGAAATCTAAATTTGTGTTAAGAAGCTGAATTAATCAGTTTTTGTCAGTTGAAAGCCAACAAGTTGGAGCTCTCTGGTCAAAGTCTATGTGACATTCACTTATTAAAAAATACAAAGTTTAGGAACAAATAATTTATTATCTGCAGCTATGCTGAACTCACAGTTGATTACTTTTAAAAGTCAAAGTCCTTCCTTAGTGTACTCAATATCAGAGTAGAACATGGCTTTAGCCTTACTGCAATTCATAATTTCATCCAACTTCTCTCACTAACCCCCTAAAATGAAATGACTGTGTTAGGAACTAACTCTCCCTATATGGATAAAAACTTAGGCAAAAAAAAAAAAAAAACACACAACTTCTTTACAGTACAAATTCTAAAGCCTAGGTTTGAAAATCTTATGTAAGAGGTGAAATTACTTTTCAATGAATATCGGTATTTCTTGAAACTGGAAGCTATTATACCCTTAAGTCTGTTACAGTATTTTACCAACAGAAAAATCAGCAAAGCCAAGTTTCTCTGCACCACCCTCCAATATTTGACCAAAGTTGCCAATAAAATTAGAGAAAAGTCTCTCTTCTGAAGCTGGCCCAGAGCTGCCACACTGCCAAGGCAGCTTTCTCTCCGCAGGTTAAGAAAACAAACCAACAGCCTATTTTTCAAACTGAATTAAAGACTTTAACAAAGTGGTCTACGCAAGGGATGTTTTGGAGTTCATGAACATGACTGTTTTTATCCTCCTGGGACCAAAGAGTGCTCTGCTTGATATACACACAGATCAGGTTAGTATGTGTGTGTGTGTACACACACTTGAAAATAATTAAAAGCAAGTGTTTCAGGAGCGATTGTTCTAGAAAACTAATGTCACTCTGAACCACAAAGTGCTCTCCAGCAGAGACATCCATCAACATCTATCACTCAGGCTCGCGCCTCCACACCCTCTCCCCTTTCTGATTAGAGATCACAGTTGTTTGAGTTGGCTTACAGAGTGTCATCTGTTTGAATGACAGATGTCTCTGCTAGAGTGGCACGCTGCTTGTTCTTGTTTTGTGTACGAAACGAGGATTCCTGAAAGGTCCTGGGCTGCCTCCACCTTTAGCATGAGGCTCTAAACACAACATCAAATGGAACAGGGTCTAGGTGAGGGCTGCCCAGGACCTAGCTTGCGTCCTCATCACCCTTTTAAGAGAAAAACGGATTCACCCTGATCGTGATGACAAAACGTTATTTCTGGGAGCAATTCTCGTCGGCACCTTTGTTTACCTGGCGCAGCGCGACTTGTATTGATATTTTGCAGCTCTCCTCTCCCGTCCTTTGACTACAGATAATAACTTCTCACTCTCCTTCCCCTTCACAAAAGGCTGCGAAGCAACCCGAAACTGAGTCGATATGTATTCAATAAATGTTAACCAATTCTCACAATGGAACTGATTTCCTGATTATTATTACCATTTTCTTTTGGGAAACAATCCCCAGCCCCGGGGACGCCCACAAGCTTTGACAAGTTAAAATGGGCAGCGAGGAAGTTCCTTGTTGCTCAAAGTTTGGAGGACACCCTCCCAGCCAGCTGGAAGCGGCTTTTGCGGCTTAGCACCTCCAAGACTGAAGCTCCTCTTTAGTCCGTACAAGAAAACGGAATGAACAACGGCGCGGGGGAAGGAGGGAGGGGTGGGGGGGCGGATTGGATTGCTCTTCCGGACAACATGGGAGGACTGAAATGAAATACCTAGACAGACTTACCCAAGAGCTTGCTGGGAGTGTCCTCGCCGTCATTTGATTCCACAGGCGCAAGCAGGGGCTCATTCAGCTCGCTGTCTGAAGTAGCAGCCTTGTCCTCACCTCTCAACTCCGCATTCATTTCACTGCGCACTGACAGCGAGGGCTTACTGACTTGTCCAGCTATCATTGGATCCTAGGATGGGGAAAGAGTGAAGGGGAGGAAAGCAAAGTGGCAGCTTTAGGGTGCGTGTCCTCTCTCTCCCTCGCCCTCTCTCTTCTCCCTCTCTTACACACACACACACTCTCTCACTCTCTCTCTCTTTTTCCCTCTCTCTCTCTCTCCCTCTCTCCCTCTCTTATCTCTGGCTGCTCCCGCTGTTATTGCTGGCTGCAGTCAAGTGAAGAGCTATTACAGATCCGATGACTTCTCCATTACTCCCCACCCTATTAAAGCGCAACTAGCATGTGAGAGATGCAGGAGGCTTCGGAGGGCGGAAGAAAAAAAAAAAAAAACTTCTTTGAAAGCCACCTAAGCAACACAGCTTTAATTGTGGGGTGTGCTTTTGTGCGAGTGTTTTTACACCTTGTTCTGTCTTTAGTGCGGGAAGAAAAAAGAAAGTGCTAGGCTTGTACTTGAGCAACCTACTGAAAAGGCAGGAGCACCCTATGGAGGAACCGCCGGCTAATTTCAGAAGCGGTCTCCCTGGGGGAGAAGCAATTAAACCTGATCCCAAGAGCAGAGAAAAGAGACCTCAAGACGCTTTCCATGGAAGAACAGATATTTCTTATGTAAATTCTCTCAGCTCCCTTAGAAACTGACTTCTCCGGCTCCACAATGGGGACCAGGACCCAGGCTAACCCCAAATCAAACGAACATTTTAAAGAAAATAGTACACAACAAAATAGATAAAAATTGGCTTTAAATCTTTATAGAAAGGAATCAGGAAAATACTTACAAACTGTGTTCAATAATTCAGATACCTAGAGCATCATACGCCCCGAGCATTAAAGGAAAAACAAAAACCACCTCCAGAAAAAAAAAAAAAAAGGCAAACTTTTCCCCCAATAATTTAGATCTGCTTTATCTTCAGCTCATTTAGGAGGGCGTGTTAGGATCAGAATTATTTTTCCAAGTATAGCCTTTTTATTCCATTTGCAAACTAAGATGCATAATACTGTTTTGGTTCAAGTACGAGGCAGGAGGAAAAAAGCAAGAAGTGCCCCTTTTGCGTGATCTGGGAGGTATTTATTGCCATGTTCATGGCTAAATGGTTCCTGAGCAGGAAACAGGTGACCAGCACAGGAGCAGGTGGGGCGACATGCCCCATCCCATCATTACATTGGTTGTGGTCTGCTGTGGGTTTTTTTTTTTTTTAATGTATTCATGCCTGAAAAGTGAATTTGATATGACACATGATAATCTATGAAAATGTTAATCAATACAAATAGTTTAAGCTGTCATCAAATGCACTTCTTTAGTCAATACTCATACCACTGAAAACAATGTCACTGTCGCCAGGCCTTAATTTGCACAGCACTTAAATATTGGACTCTGTGCATCAATGCACTTTTCTTCAAATACTGTAGGTAAACACATTTTCTCCCTATTTAAGGCTGAAGCACTCAGCACGCATTTAGCTGAGCCGAATCCTCCCTTTTGAATACCTTGATAGGTCCACTGGAGGGCAAAATTAATACTTAATTGAATCTCACAGTCATCAAAATAATCAATACTTTTTTATTATTTATTCTTTACAGTCTGTTGACTGTTTCAAACCTCTGAGGGAATGGTGGAAAGGATTCATGGCTTTGAAACACTGTCATTTAACAAGGTAATTTTCAGTGGGGCATTAGGGGTTGTGAAACATATAATAAAACAAAAATGGTGGCTTATAATAGGAAGAAAGAAAAGAATTATATTTCTGCCATCTAACAAAACAGGATAAATAAAAAAGCAAGAGCAGAGAGAGATCCAGAAAGGAGGGGGACGAGGGAGAGAGAAAGACTGGCTTTTGAAGGGTTTTATCATATCAAGAGCAGAGCCGGGCTTTCATAATGCTGACATTTCTCATCCTGACAATCCTAAACAAGTGGAAAGGATGAGATCGTAGATATCATCTTTCATCACATTCCCCAGCTTAAGAACCAACATGACAGCTCCTCTCCCCTTTACACTGTTAATTACTAAATAAAATACTACTCTCTGTCAACATCAGATTATTGCAGATAGCAACCACAAACATTTCTCCATTGTTTCCCCCTTCTGAAATGGTGATACCTACCTTGAACTCTTTAGAAAATAAATTAGGCTTGTCTCACCATATTGTAAATATTTGAAATATAATCAATGTCATCAATGTGGTCGATTCACCGTATTGGCAGCCTCAATTTGCTGGTGACAGATGAGCATTTCATTTACTGGGTTTGATCACCCGGTTTTAGAGTGCTTGAAACTTGAGGGTAGGGGAAAAGGCAGGCAGGGGAGAAAGGACACACACAATTCTCTAAACGCACACAAATTTCCGTCCTGTATATCCAGAAAAAATGCGTGCTTGAATTCTCCCAATTCAGTTGTGTGGGAGTGGGTAGGAAGGGAAAAACACTGCTTCACCTCATGGAATTCTTAAGTGGAAGGGCTCTTAAAAAGTTCATGGGCAATGCATATTAAAAAACTATGCATGGGTCTCAAAAAAAATTGCACCAAAATAAACTTCCCTTTGAATTCCATTTGTCCACAAACTTTTTGAAGTATCCCCATACACCTGTCACGTGGTGTAAAAAGCCCAGGTTTAAATTCTAATAGGCTCTCTTTACAATAGGTTAAATACTCACTCGGTCTCTCTCATCTAAAGGAAGGGGGATGACTTGTGCCTTTGGAGCACCCTGTGTCTGTGGCTGAGCTGCTCACTTGAGCATTTTCAAGGTAATGTTAATAGTCAACCCGTGTGAGAATGGCACTCTTATGTGGGTAGACTTACAACAAACTGTGCTTTTGCCTTCTTTGTGAGGGGTCAAACTGAATGCCAAATCACACCGAGGAGCTGAAATGCAGCTGCTAAGTTCAAGTGCACTTAAATCTTTAAGATGTTCAGTGTTGCTGCTGTGTGCAAAGCATGTATTGGCAGATGGCATATATTCACTGACCATTAGCTCTTCTTCCTTCAATTACTTTTATGTACCTCCTACCTGGCTAGGTTCCCAACTAGTGCCTTTCAGTTGCTCAGAAAACGCAAGAGTTTGTCGTTCGGGTACTCATCTGATCTTTCATCCTACAAAAGAGTTTACGTTTTCCACGCTGTAGCTGTAGTGCACGTATATATGTGCATGACATGGTTAAACAGCAAACCCCCAGTGAGGCAGAGAGCAGACAGCTTTTAATCACAGCTGCGGCCACTGGGGGATCCATTTGAAAATGTGTCACAAGCAGTCACCACTGAGTACAGTCTCGTAAGTGGTGGGGGACTGCCTCTCTCTAGTAGCACTCGGCTTCCAAGTGGCTCTCTCACTGCCAAGTGCTATGGCAGTTTGTGAAATCCTTTCTGCTGGCTTGAAGAAAGGATTTTCCAACGTGAACCTGCATAGGTACTTGCAGAAATTTAAGAGTTGCGACTTCACTCTGTATAAGCATCTCGCAGCAGCAACCAGGAACACAAACAGCTGGTGCAGCTCGAAAAAGTGAGCTGGTAAGACTTTGTTCTTGAAAACCTAGAGTTGTTAGTACCACGGCCGAAGAAGTTGAACAGTCTTGGCACCTGGCTTCTCAACCCTAGTAGAAGAAGGAAGTCACTGATGGAATGTAGAGCAGTGTCCAATGTGTCCAGTATCAGAACATGGCACATGCCAGTGCAGGACACTCACAAAGGCCGTGGGAAACCCAAGAAAGAGTGAAAAAGGGAGAACCAGAAAAACCGCTTCTACTAGCAAAATCTCGACCAAAATGTTCAGCGTGTCCCATGAGGAACAGACTATGACAAAGATCTGAACTACAATGTAATTATTTATCTATTACAGGGACTGTTACAAAATACAAATAGGCCCCATTTATTGGGTGAATTTTCTAGACAGACTCTTCAGATATCTAACGTTACCCAAACCATACAGGATATTAACTTCATCTTATGGATAAGGGACTGAGACTCAGAGAAGCAAAGTGACTTACCCCAAAGACACACACCTAAGTGGTAAAGCCGCACTTTCTACCTTAATCCATTCATCTCCAAAGATTGCTATCATGTTAGACTGCACAGTAGGTGCTCAATGAAAAAGCCAAGACTTAGAGACTTAGTCATTCAGGAGGTATCCAAAAATCTCAGGTTAAGGGCAACAGAGCCAGTGTGCTAATGAAGGGTGTTAGCACCTGGATAACCGATTTCCAGAGCATGATGTGTGGCAGTATCTTCTCCACAGAATCAAGGTACAAAACACCGCTCTAGCTTGCACTACTGGGCTGCAATCTATGGGGCAATATGGTGTCAACAGAAGAAGATCAGGGCTGGTGCTGTGGCATAGTAGGCTGAGCCTCCAACTGTAGCGCCGGTTTCCCAAATGGGCACCGGATTGTGTCCTGGCTGCTCTTCTTCCAATCCAGCTCTCTGCTATGGCCTGGGAATGCAATAGAAGATGGCACAAGTGCTTGGGCCCCTGTACCCATGTGGGAGACCCCAAAAAAGCTCCTGGCTCTGGATCAGCTCATCTCTGGCTTTTGCAGTCATTTGGGGAGTGAACCAGCGGATGGAAGACCTTTCTCTCTGTTTTTCCCGCTGTCTGAAACTCTAACTCTCAAATAAATAAAATCTTGAAAAAAAAAAAAAAAGGAGTATCAAATAGTGTCCAATATCTGTATCTTGAGTTCAGTCTCACTCTTAGATAAAAGCAGCTAGCTACCTCAGTTTTCTCATCTAGAAAATGAAAATGTAAGACTAAAATAATATTTTCCAATGTGCACTTCACAAAACACATGTCCCAGAAGCTGTTCAATGAAAGAGTTCTGCAGTCATACCCATGTGAAAATACAGCAAGATAAACTATTAAAAACAATCTAACTAATTAAACCAGCATCTCCCCAAATAATCTAATCGTAGGAGGGCTTTTCCTTATATCCCTTATTATAGTATTATCTAATAGATCTAGAGTATGTCAGCTTAAATTACCAGTAAATTAAAGTATAAAGTATGATTAAAGTACGATTTAAATACAAAATTAAAGTATGATTCTATAATGTTAGACTAAAAGACTCCTTTAAGTATGTGTCTGCCTAGTACTTGTCACATTCTAACTTACTTAATTAACATTCCTTGAAGTTCATTTATGTGCAGATAGTATCCAATTGTATAGGGCTTAGTGTGCACTAACCATGTGTACTCTCATTTGTTTCTGATATCTTTAAAATAATTTTAAATAGAGATGTCCCAAGGTATTTCTCTTGTGTAACCTTTATTTGAAGAGTAGATATAGGGCAGTGTATTAAAAAGGAGCATTCTACTTGGGCTTTTATTAGGGTGCTAAAAATAATACCAGATTTAAAACAAAGATATAATTCAGCTCACAGCCTTCAATAATTTAACCAATAGAGTTTTTATAAGCATAATCATTCTCATTTTATAATCAGAAAAACTAAAGATAGCAAGATCATTAACTTAGCAAAGCATCCATGTCTAGCGGCAGCCACGCCATGAAAATACCCAACAGCCTTGAAACTGAGCTTGAACTAGGTCCAGCATATTTTTATGTACACACAAACCAACAATGGAATACACCAGCAGAGTGACTTTGAGGAAAATGTAAACAAGATAGGCAGGCTTCAAAAATCCAAGGCAATAGCTCATTTGGTTGTGAAGTCTCAGAGAATGGTCAAGTTATCCACAACGAATCTATTTCTAGAACTCCATAGAAAAATTGTATTTTAAAGAAAGAATGTTTTGGACCATCCCCCTCTTAAAATGCCACATTTTAATTTTATTGAAAGGTAGAAGCAAATGATCTACCACTCATTTAACATGTACATCCAGTATCATATTTTGTGTCCAGTTTCTCAAACTGAGAAGTGGTAAAAATCAAAATAACAAATAATTTACAAGAAAGTAGACCTCAGTGGGTTTGGGGAAAAGATAATTTTAAGTGTGAAGTGTATGGTCTTAGCCATGAAGAAAGGCACAGTTCTTTCTTTTACCAAGTACCAAGTAGTGAGTATTTAGTTCAATATATTTAATTCACAGAATGTTTTCCAAAAAGTTATAAAAATTTTGTATACTGTTTCATCATTCAATATTTATTGTTTCTATAAATAGCTTTTGAAAAGCTTTTAGAAAGACATTTTATTTAATATTTTAAAACAAGACTATATTAATCTTGTACTTTTTGTTCTGTTAATATAAGTATATAAAGATACTTCAAAAAGTCTATGGAAAATGGAACTAAAACAAGTTTATTTTGCTGAAAAGATTTTAATTTCACACAGTTCTTTCATACTACATATTTTCAATGCAATTTTGAAGATTGTTCATATGCATGCATTTCAAAATGTTTTGTATCAAAATAAACTTGGCTTTTAATTTCAATTTTTTAAATTTAATTTAATTTTAATTTTAATTTCAATTCAACTTTTTAAATTTTCCTCATAGTTAGTGCTTAAAATCTTGAACATTTAGGAAGATCAAAGGACACTAAAATACCATAAATTCACCCAATTAGTTTATCTTTAATGCTACTTTTGGACCAAAAACAAGAGTTGTTTTGGAAAAAGCAGAAAGTCCTACATTTGTAGCAAATAGTCAACAAATAGAAGGTCACATTGTAATGAACTTACAAAGTTTTATAAACATACTTCAAAAAGTTCATGGAAAGTTGAGTTAAAAGATGCTTTGGTAAAAAAAAAATTCAAATCCATGCATAATTTTCAGACTACGTATTTTCTATGAACTTTTTAAGGACCTTTAATATATATCCTTGGTTGTCCCAAAGTAGATTTTCACAGCAAAGTGCTGATCCCAACCTGTACTTTCTTCCTCAATCCCATATTCCCAGCAGCTGTCTCTTCCCCCATATCACTTAAACGTAGTGTAGTAGAAATTCTATTTAAATATTTATTTATTTATTTATTTCAAAGTCAGAGTTACATTGAGAGAAGAGAGGCACAGAGAGAGAGAGAGAGAGAGAGAGAGAGAGAGAGAGAGAGAGGTTTTTCATCTGCTGGTTCACTCTCCAGCTGGCTGCAATGGCTGGAGCTACACTGTATCCCAAAATAAGTAAATTTGTATCCTGTGATAATCAAGCAGGGCATTAAAATTTTGTTTTATTTGACAGAGACAAATCAAGAGAGATCTCCTATTTGATGGTTCACTTTCCAAATGCCCACAACAGCCAGAATAGGGACAAGCTGAAGCTAGGAGACTGAACTTGATCCAACTCTCCCATATGGTTGACAAGGACCCAATTACTTGAGCCATCACTTGCTGCCTCCCAGAGTGCTCACCACCAGGAAACTGGAATGGGTAGAAGAGCTGGGAATCCAACACAGGCACTCCAATATGGGGACAGGTGTTCAAAGTGGCAAATTCATGACTTTGCCAAATGCCCAAACCCAGCATTCAAAATTTGAAACAAGGAGCCGGCACTATGGTGTGGTAGGTTAAGCATCCGCATGTGGTACCGGGCTTCTCATATGGGTACCAGTTCAAGTCCTGGTTGCTTCACTTTTGATCTAGCTCCTGGCTAATGGCCTGGGAAAGCAGTAGAGAATGGCCCAAGGGCTCAGGCCCCTGCACTTGCATGGGAGACCCAGAAGAAGCTCCTGGCTTCCGATCGGCCCAGCTCTAGGAGTTGTGGCCATTTCAGGAGTGAACCAGTGGGTGGAAGACCTCTCTCTGTCTCTCCTTCTCTAACTATGCCACTCAAGTAAATAAATAAATCTATAAAAAATTTTTTTAAACAAATGCTGGGTTTATAAAGTGAGAAGATTGAAGAGACTACAAAGGACTTCACAGTCCCTTATTCAGCACTAATCCTATACAGGACTAAACATGAATTGTCACCCCTTCCATCTTGGTTCCCCATCAACATGGTTTTCTCTATCTCCTGGGGAAAATTGTGAGGCTCAGTCAGATAATGTACAGATAACACATATGAATATATTTTGAAAGACAGAGTATTATACAGACTGACGACTTTCTATAATACTGCTTCCTCATTAAGATATCCAACCGACTGTGGGTTACTTTTTTCTCCATACCTTCAGTTTGAAGCAGGAGTCACTAAACCATTACATTGTAGAAGACACATATGTATACCACAGTGCATGCTGGGGTGCTCTACCCGGATCCTTTTAAGACCCAGTCACTCTCTTTCCCCGAAGCCAAGAATGTCAGTCCCCAACTGCTCACAACTGAATTCTCTCCCCAAATTGCCCTGAGCTGAATAGAGCTGCCTTCCCCAAGATTATGTCCCTTCTAAATAGGTAGGCTGCATTTTGCCTTATGGCTTGCAAAGCCTAAAAAAAATTTTTTAAGGGAAAGGGTTTATTGGAGGAAACGCAATAGACTGGAGGGAAGGGGCAAAGAAGGAAGAGAGGGAGAGGAAGAGCATAAGAGAGAAAGATCAAGAGACAGAGATCAGGAGATGGAGAGAAAGAGCCACATGTTCAGCAACAGATCCTTTTAAAAGTTTGCTGGGAAAAGCCTAAAATATTTACTATCTTTCCTTTTCCAGAAAAAAAAATTGTCCACACCCAAGTTTCATTCTTGGTTCAATTGCCTTAATCAATATTTATGATCAAAAATTTAATAAAAAAGATCATATTCCAAGTTTAGCTATCACAAACTGTGTGGCTATCTCGCCTCTATTCATTGTTCACCATTCATTCACTCTGCATTTTGCTGTTTGTTACAACTTATTTGAATTTGGGTAGACTTAAAGCTATGTTGATCAGCATTAATGGAGGTTACAAATGAGTTCCTATTGGTTAAATTAGTCGTATTCAATATAATTGTACTGGTTAAGATATTTTAGAGATATTCTCTACCCTTGCATAAAATTAAAGAGTACTGAGGATCTAGCAAGTCTTGTTGTGTATATGCATGGGGACTAATTTGATTTGCAAACTGTTTCACGCCCAGCCTTTGGGTCTGAGAATATTAGTTGCCTGGTATGAACTGTTAGAGAAACCGATCTTGCTTCTAGAACTTTCCCTTATCTTCCTTAGTCGATCTTCCAGGCAAAAGGTTAAAGATTCACCTAAAATGACAAAGTTCTACAACTTCAAGCTTACCAAACAGCTTAAGCAAGCTGTATTGGAATGGTTGATAATAAGAGTCTGTTTAATAAGTATCTAAATATGTGACAGCTCTTGATCTGAGAGTCTGTTTTCATCATAACCAGACTTAGAAGCTTTAAGAATGTGCAAACCCTTCCTATCTCTAACCACTTATATCATTATCTCCCAACAAGAACCTAATGGTTTTGCATACATGTTCACTTAGGCCACCTGCAACACAACCAACTCTTCTGGGCAATGACCTGCAGTTAAACACTGTCTTAGAGGCAGAAAAAGTCATTACAGAATGAAATAGGATCAAGAGCCCCTGCTCAGAAGGTGCCCTGGGAAAATTACACTATTTGCTGCCCACCCCCGCCCCAGCTCTGCCATACTTTATCTAGGGAAACATTGGTGAAGGTGAATGTTTGGAATCATCTTGGAAGAAAGCAATGATAGTAAAATGTTTGGTTTCACATTTACCAACAATAAAAGGGAACATATGAGCCCAGGTGGAGAGTGTCTTGTCTTTTTTGGTGAACCTCAGATAAGTGCATAATTTCCCTCTCCCCTAAGGCCTCTATCCCTCTCCAGGTCTCAACCATGATTCCCACATCCTCTTCACTCTGCTTATACTCTGAAGATAACTCCAGAGAAAATGAAAACATTTGATGCAGCTGTATTTAAATACAAACAAGCAAATAAGGACAACAACTCATCAACAGCAACACAAACCTGTAGATTAACAGACAGTCTGCCCATTCTGGACTTTCTACAAAGCATCTTGTATACAGCTGGACACCTATCCAGGACAGCACCTTGAACCTCCATAGCTTCTTTGCCCTCAGGAGGTTAAAATGACTGTGGGGATGATGCTTCACACATACTTATCTGGGAAGAAAGGGAGACACTGGTATTGACAACCTAATAACACCATCAATTCAATTTCTGCTGCCTTTGTGAAAAAGCATCAATAAGAGTTCAATCCAGGCTCATCTAGATCTGGTCTTTTGGTAATGGGGTTATACAGCAGAATTGACAAAGCATACACATACCCTATATTCATACATTCTTTGTGATCTGATACTTTCAAGTAGGTATCAGAATTTAATCAGAATACAACTCATGGTAAAGTGAATTTATATTTGACAGTTTGTATGCTTGCTTAAGAGTTCCAAAAAGGGAACATCGAATTTCTGTCTTGGGAAAAGCTTATTTTCTAGTACCTTAAAATTCTAGCAGAAGCCATTCAGAAGCTTGTATCTTCAAACACACACAGCATAGTGGAAATAAGATGTTATTCTATCACTTATTCTTAAAGGAAAATAGTTAAATGAATACTTAAATATGTGTACACATTAACTCCATCTTTTCTTTCTGTATAACAAAGGATGCACAGTTAAAGAGAAAAGCTTTTTCCTTAAGAAAAAAAAAAATCCAGTTCCTTACAGTTTCCGATTTCCATAAATAAAGAGAAACATCCATTCTGCCCCCTGCTGACAGTTCCAAAGCTGACTGTGTCCACAGTATCTCCTGAACTGGATCCAAACTATTGCTTACGACAAACCAGGGCCACACACTTGGCCCCACCCAAGTCTCCCTCTGTTCCACCACGATGTCTGGCTGGGCAACGCACAACCACAGAATGTGCTCTTCACAGTACAATGATGCTAACTTGCTCAGAGGGTTTTCTGACACACGGCGATAAAGTAGCGCAAAGCTGCCTGGCCTAAGGTACTCACTGAAGCGCTTTAGCCCGTAGGGGGCTGACTGCGGCCAGCCTCATCTGGGACCCGGGACCCCGCACACCCATCCCTCACCTGTGACCTGCCACGTCTTAGTCCCATGGTGCCAGCAGCGAGGATTGTGCACTGGGGCCAGAGAGCCTGGCCTCAGGCTCTTGGGATCCCCTTGCCCTCACAGAGAAGCCTGGGGCAAGAGTCTTACTGCATCTCTAAGCCTCCACTGCCCTAAGAGGAAAATGGGACTAATAATGATAGCACAGTGTCTCATGGGATAGGTTTGCAGATTAAATAATTCACAAATGGTGCTAGGCACAGGTTGGCGGCATAACAGCAAGAAGAGATTTCTCTCTGCTTGCTCCATGCTCTTTCTGTGACCCTCCCACAAGTGTGAACCTCTGTGTGTTTTATTGTTGAGAAGCTCCTCAGCCATCCTCAGATTTCCAAAGGGATTCAAGAGTCACTTCCCTTATCCTCCCTCTCCCCTACGTGCGCACACGGAGCCCCACCTGTCTTTGTATCCTCCTCCAAAGAAGAAGGCAATGCTTGGCATATAATAAACCCTCCCTAAATACCCATTGATTTCGTTTGAAAAACAAAAACAAGAATCGATATCTATAAAAGATGGAAGAAAGGTCAAAAAACTGTTAGATGTTTAAGAACTAAATAACTCAGAAGTCTTTCGAGAAAGAATTTGCTCTATAAATCCTCAAGCTTTATTATTTTAAGAAATAAGTAACTGTCAGCGAGCTGTAAATTCCGTGGAATTAAAACAGCATTGGGCTTCTAATGCCACAAGGTTCACGACTGCACATTCTCTAAAGGAGTCATTCTACTTCTGTTCAAAAGGCTTAATTGATTTCTCTAATATGCAATTTCCTGCCCTCCACTTGCAAACTGCAGCAAGGCAATATGGAAGTGCTTCCTGTGGGCAGCTGGGAGCTATGGAAGTGCTTCCTGTGGACGGCTCCGCGCTATGAAGTGCTTCCTGTGGGTGGCTCTGCTCTGGCTTCCTGTCCCTCCCAGCAGTCCAGGTAGCCTTCCCACTCCAGGGACCTTTTCCTCTCCTTTTCTACCTTGGGTGTTCCCTGCCTGCCTTTATCTGTAATCCACTCCCCTTTAATATTCCAAATGTGACCCTTGACTGTCCTTTGAATGCTGCTTCAATACAAAAGGCTTCTGAGCTTTTAAGAGGAGCACAGATAATAATTCCAAGGAGATGGAGGTGGGGAGGAAGGGAGAATGTGATTGGAAAAATCAGCTGAATCTCTCCTTCCTGGGGACTTGGGCTCTCACGAATAAGTGTACTTGGAGGTTTATTTCCTATGGTTTCTCCTCACCCTGTCGGCTATATTTATTAACACTTAAATATTTTGCAATTTTGTGTCTAACCCAAATCATAAACAGGGGCTCATCTAAATATTTATTTACTTGAGAGATAGAGCTAGAGAGAGAGGGAGAGACAGTAAAAGTCTTCTTTGGTTCACTCCGCAAATGGCCCCAATGGCCGGAGCTGGGCTGATCTAAAGCCAGCAGCCAGGAGCTTCCTCTGGGTCTCCCATTTGGGTGCAGAGGCCCAAGCACATGGGCCATCTCCCACTTCTTTCCCAGGTTATAGGCGGAGAGCTAGATTTGAAAAGGAGCAGCCGGGACGCGAACCAGCACCCTTATGGGATGCTGGTGCTGCTGGTGGAGGCTTAGCCTACTATGCAACAGCACCAGCCCCTAAATATTTCTTTACATCCCCAGCCTTTAACATTGGAGGCCATTTTAAAACCTGGCCAGCCTTGATTCATGTTTATGTTTTCTTTAGTTTGCAGGGATTGATGACAGCTCCGAATGAGGGTCTACTTCAGAAAAACTGATGCAATTCAAGAAATACATACTGACAGTTCATCATGTACAAGGTATTATGCCAGGGACAATGGAGAATGGAAAGATTAAGAAACATTTGCCTGGTTGCCCCTCTTCCAGGCCAGCTCTCTGCTGTGGCCCGGGAGTACAGTGGAGGATGGCCCAAGTGCTTGGGCCCTGCACCCCATGGGAGACCAGGAAGAAGCACCTGGCTCCTGCCATCGGATCAGTGCGGTGCACCAGCCGCAGCGCGCCGGCCGTGGCGGCCATTGGAGGGTGAACCAACGGCAAAGGAAGACCTTTCTCTCTGTCTCTCTCTCTCACTGTCCACTCTGCCTGTCAAAAAAAAAAAAAAAAAAAAAAAAAAAAAAAAAAAGGAAAGAAAGAAAAAAAGAAGCATTTTCTACCTTCAAAAATTTCACCGTTAAATAGACACCAATAAAGGAAAGAGAGGAAAGGTATTCAACATCTTTAGTGTGCTTCCATACAAGGGTACTTAAAAACATTCATGGAAAAATAGAATTAAAGGAAATTTTTTTGGTGCAAAAAACTCAAATCCACATACACGAGGGTCTTCAAAATGTTCATGGAAAATGCATATTATGAAAAAAGCATGTATGAATTTCAGCCACGTTTTCCTGGCATTCCCAATCTGAATGCTGACACTGTCCCAAAGGATGAGAAATAGGAACACACACACAAACACCACCCTGTCTTTGAAGCATGGTTTTGACACCATGAAGTCTGCTAAGGAATGAATAGGTTGTTCCACCCAGAGAGTTTTAACTGTGGTTTTCTAGGCTTCAGTCCTGATTTTAGGGAGACAACTGGCAGCTGGTGACCCACCAGCTTCAACTCTGAAAGTCACACATGGAAGCAAGGTGTCTACAGAGCCACCTAGAGGGTCCTTGGGATTGAAGACCTGCATTGTCACATGGAGCAGACGAAAGTCCAGGTCACTGCTGTTTGTCAATGACTATTTCTATCAAATTTCTGGCTTAATATCTTCAAGTACATGCCTTAATTAGAATGACTGATCTGTTATAAATAGGAGAACAAACTTATTTTAACAGATCAGTGAGGCGCATCCACAAAGGCACATAAAAGCAGATTGCTAAATTCTTTGTAAACAAGTGACTTTTTTCCCGGTGAGTTTACAAGGCTCCATTTATGCCATTCCCAACCTTCTACCATAAATTTGCTTAGACACATGCTTCACAGACTGAATAAAGACAACTTCAATCATGGCTGAACCATCCCAAATCCAAATGTCATAAGTGGGATCTACTCCCATGACAGTAATATACGAGGGCCCTAAGTGGCCTCAATTGAATCTCCATGCATACATGTATTTTATCTGCACAAAGCAAATGAGAAATGAAATACTGCTGGCTTTCACTTTCTCACATATTTTGACTACAAGGTCCATGTGTCTGCCTTCCTTCATTCCTACTAAAAGAGGCACCTGCTGGGATGCCCTGTGGGACTTCATCTGTGCCTTCAAGGCTTGCCGTTGGCTTTCTGGTCTTGAGGGGACCACCTGTGGGCACTCATTCCCTTAGTATGCCAAACAAAACTATGATCCAACCTGCAGAATTTTCCAAAAATCAGAGAAATTATGAAATTTTTTTAAATTAAAGGTAAACATGAAAGTAAATTTAAGTTAGTATCTAGACAAACTAAGAAATGAATTCCCATGTTTTTGATTTATAAAAGCTGATAACCAATTACAACAGATTTTTAAACATGGAATACCTTTTTGAAGTCCAGTGGAAAATAGTTTGATGTGTTGTTGCATAGGGAGTATTGGAATCCTTTTCTCCTCATTTAATGACATTTACTCAACAACTATGTATCAAGTTAATAATGTATGCTACCTGCTCTTCCATCCGAAGAGGACACTCTTTGAACAAGACAGAGCAAGACCAGGGCCTTCTTGCAGCTGAAATTATGGTGAAGGCCAAA
Source organism: Oryctolagus cuniculus (assembly GCF_964237555.1). Lineage (NCBI taxonomy): Eukaryota > Metazoa > Chordata > Mammalia > Lagomorpha > Leporidae > Oryctolagus > Oryctolagus cuniculus. The sequence goes on along the minus strand of NC_091447.1, from coordinate 29,115,604 downwards.
CAAACACCATGCTATTGGGTAACCACGCATTGCTGTGAATAGACATATGGATCATGCAGGGTAGGGGGTGAGTGTGTCATGTGTACAACCATCCCTTCATATCTGCAAGGGACTGGTTCCAGGACCCCACACCCCAAATCTGCAGATACTCAAGCTTCTGGTGTAAAATGGTGTCTATTTGTATATAACGCATCTACAGCCTCCAGTGTGTTCCAAATCATCTCCAGATCACTTAGGATATCTACTGTAACCTAAACCGGCGCTCTACTGTATTGTCTAGGGAATGAAGACAAAGAGAAATGCCCATGATCTGTCGACCTGTTGGGCTTGATTGGATGAGTGGCAGAGTGCACCCTGGGTGTGAGCAGCCAGGGGAGGAGAGGAGCTAGTCCCTACAGCCACCAAGGCCCATTCTTCTTGATGCTTCACCACTATCAAGTCTTAGAAAAGTCACTGGACCCGTCCTCAAACCTGTCCAAGCAGAATCTCAGAGGATGAGGCTCAGAAATACACCTCTAACAAGTTTCCAGAAAATTCCTATGAACACTAAAGTATGAGGACATCTATCATAAAGGTAAATGCTGAGGAATAAAAAAAGAGTTATCAAGATTTCCTGGTATTTCAGAAGGAAGCATATGATAGCAATACACAGATTTATAATAGCTTTTCAATAAGAGAAGCCCTTTTACAACTTCTTCCTATTCTGTCCTCTGAGTTATAAAATTTGGGATTCTGAGCTATTTATTTCATATTCCCTTTATTTCTGATATTACCTTTTATCCTTTCAAGATTTACCATTCAATTTGAGAGTCATATTACATTTAAGCACTATTTTTCAGCCATATCTGCCTTGAATTTTAATTTAGTAATACAGAACTCAGAAAATGTTGATATATGTATACATACCTACATATATTTATAGTATATATATCTTAATATTTTGGAATCACATTGTACATGCAAGATAGTATTCTGCTTTCTTAATTTATTTTTCACTTAATATATATGTATATTTGCTAAGGACCCAACATGTGCCCCTAGGTAGTTCTTGGCTTAGAATGGCAAGACAGCTAGAAACTGTATTTGCCTTCGCAGACATTATTATATGACATCGTAACCATGTTCTCAAAATTAAACATCTGAAATTGTGGTTTCCAACAGCTGCATAATATTTGACCTGATGGATGTGCCTTGATTTATTTAACTCTTATCTAACTGCTGAGCATTCTGGACAGTGGTCTTTAAAATGAGATATGTGCACAGTAGGGGTGGTTACAAGACAATGCATTGAGGTGCAGGGACAAAGTAATGGAATTTCTACCCCAATTTTTTCAATTCTATGTCATGTATTTTTTTAGTGGTAAAAATATGTATCATAAAAAGAACCTTAAGCTACATGTAAAAAAATTTCATTGATAAAGCTGGATTATCAAAAAATCATGGAGTCCCTTGATTTAAGATATGTCCACTTACTCACATGAAAATAAAATTTTGACAGGTTTAAATACATTCTCAAGAGTGAAATTACAGGTTAAAAGAATATGGACCACTGCCAAATTGTCTTCAAGATCAGATGGCAGAAAATTTATGCTCCCAGGATTTGAGAAACCTCTTTCATATTTTTAATTTTTTATTTTATTAGATGGAAAGTGGCATTTTATTAATATTTTCATTTGCATTTCATTAACAAGGTTAAATTTATCAACTTTATTACCTAATTAAGTTTCTTTTATAAGTTAATCACTTCCTTTGTCTTCCTATTGGGGGTCTAAATATTTTTCTTATTGAAACTTTGTATCCACATAAAATAGGTAAAACTTAGAAAAATAATGGATGACACAATGTGTTGAGAATTTGCTGTGCTATAAATATACACTTTATTTCTAAACTCCCAACAGCCAGGAGAGCTATTTTCTTCATTTCATTTATGATGACAATGAAATAAATGAAGCTAAATAATTTGGCAGTCTTCCTGATTCTAAACTGTTTGCATCCCTATTTTTTATGATGATTTATATTTTCCTTTTATTTTTATTAATGTTGGTTTTAAAAGGATCTTAAAATATTTTATTCTGTCATATTTATCCTTTATTCTATTGTTTTATTAGGAGAAATCCCTTCCCTATCCATGGGAAGTCATATTCACCAATTTTTAAGTTTTCTAAATTTTTAAAGTAATTCTATATTCTATCTGGAATGTATACAGGTATCTGATATTAATTTAAAAATCTTACATTTTCCAAACAAATTTTAGAACATAATTAAATAATCCATTGACATGCTTTCTTGTTTTTAATAAAAATATTAAGTAGTAATGGAATCTCCTCTGGTTTGAGACCATTGTTGTCTAATGAAACATATTATCATATACATGTGTTCTGTATGTGCATATATATGCATGTAAACATGCTATATACACAAAACATTTGATATTAAATATATGCATAATTTATATGTAATATAAGATGCGACTCATTACATAAAATATGTAAACACAAATACACATATTTATACATATAATAGGGCACAATCTTCCTCTGTCAAAAATGCAATAAGCTATTTCTCAGATGTACTTCAAAATCATTGACAAATTCTAAAAGTGGGAGGAGAAAGATATCATTTTTATTATATAAAGTATCACCAGCAAGAAATTTGCTTGTTCTTTCCATTTATTTACATTTTCTTTTATTATTATCAGTGAGGTATGGTCCAAATTTCTTCATATCAATAATATATTTTTATCTAACATTTTCCAATGTTTTGTTTCTATTGTAAACAAAAAATCAACTTCCCTTCCTATAATCAATTTGTATATGGTTTTTTACTTCTAAAGAAGATCTACTGAGTTTTCAGAGTATTCTATTAGGACTGTGAATATATTTTCCTATCTATCACAGAATGTCCCCTTTTTATTTATGGTTGAATTTTGTATCACTAAGAAAACTGGAAATAACATGAATGATACTGATTTTATTTGGGATGTTTCTACTGCATCACTTAAGATATTATAGGATGTTTAGGGTTGGTTTAAGAGAGGTTAGGTTTATACTAACAAATTTTAAGATTTTTTTTAAATTGGCAATAGTTGTGTTTTATCAATTTTTTCTCTTTCAAAAATGAAGGGTGTGAAGTCTCATGCAGGTAAATCTCTCATGGTCAAGTTTCTTTGGATCCAGTGATATTGAGTTCTTAAATCAACTGTTGCGGTAGAGCCCTTTATTGGATATTTTCCCTGGGTATCTATTACAAATAATTTGTTTAAATAAACCAATTGCTCTAGTCTATTTGAGTACCAAGAAGACAGTTTATAAAATGCTTCTGGTTGCTTTTCATGTTTCTCAATATCTGAAGTAATAGGGGTGATATATCTGTACCTTAAAATTTGAAATAATTTTCTAGTAAAATTATCTGTGCTAAGTAGTCACTTTTCTTCTTTTTCCTTTTGGAGGAAATTAAAAATAATTTATTTTATTGTTGTAGTACCCATAAATTCTATAGTTAATTTGAATAATTCATATGTCCTTGTAAATTCACCCATTTTGTCAAGATTCTCATGTTTATCTAAATGGAATTGTATATAATTTTCTTTTATAATTTTAATCTCTCATATCCCTGTTTCATCTCACTGGTGCTGCTATATTTTTCCATTGCCATTTAAATTGATCAAATGTTTATTTTTATTTTTTCCCAAGGAATAAATGTATCAAATTTTAAAAAATTATTTTCTTCTTTTATCTTGATAATCTTTGTACCCAATGTCTTTGATTTTCACACTGTGATACTTTAAAAAATGAGATAATAAAAGGTTATATATTTGTTATATTCTCTGAAATATCATTTCATCATTTAAATTTTTGTTAACAATTCATCTTATGATTTTTGATTTATTCTTTTACTTAGTAACTTTAGAGATGTTTTAGGTTTAATGAACATTTTCTGAAATATTTTATTAATTTTTAGTGTTAATGTATTATGGCAGAGAATGTGAGTTCTTTGAGGGTAATTTTGTGTCATACCTTAAGATCAAGCTTTTATAAATGTCCTATGCATGTGCAAATATGTAAAAACAACATATATTCTAAGTTTTAGATATCAGAGAACTGGAAATATAAATTAGGCATTTAAAATTATGTCAATTGTTTATTATGTTCATTATTTATGTCTCAGTCTACCTGAAGTTGATAAAAATGTTAATATTTCTCAAATGCTTATTTGACTCACTTTGCATTGTCCAAGAATTTCTGCCTTAAAGTATAATATTTCAATTAGTTGTTTATTCTATTGCCATGAAAAAATAGAGAACTCTATCATTTACTGTTTCTTGTCTGGAATTTACTCTGGACTCTTTGTTTCATTGAATTTTACCAATAAGTATTTGCTTCTTTGCTTCACCATTTTTATAATACTTGCTTTTAGGCATGCTCCTAAAATCACAAAGATAGCTGGAAAGTTCCAAAAATAAAGTTACAGCTTATATTATATAGAAAAATTTTAAACCGTTTCATTTTCATAATATATTTTATCTTAATGTGATTACCTTAATTTTTTTAGTTTTATTACTATTTTCAATTTTAGTTCAATTTTCCTTCTCAGTAATTATGTTTCCTTTATATTAGAATTTTTTGTTTATTTGTAGGGGTTTTTTGTTTCATTTGTGTGTGCTTGTGCTAACTATTGACAGAAATTGTGAAGTTTTATAGCCTGCTTTAGATCCTCAATTGATTACTACCATTTAAAAATATAAATTGACTTGATTTTTGTCTATCATAATTGAGAATTTAATGATATCATTTAATACTCTCTAAAGTATTTTTTAAAAAGTAATGAGTTTACATATCTTGTACAATCACCAATACATACCACATTCTAGATCTTTAATTTGGAATTTTACACCAAGTTTAGTATTATAAAAACATTTTACACTGAAATTTTTTCTTTTAATATTTTGTATTTGATTCAATTAACTAGATTTACACTATTCAGGCCACTTTGTATTTAATTGGCTCCAACAACCCATCTACCTCACAAGTTCCTTTTTCTTTTTTTAGATTTATTTTATTTATTTGAAAGAGTTACACACAGTGAGAGGGAGAGACACAGAGAAAGGTCTTCATTCGCTGTTTCAATCCCAAAATGGCTGCAACAGCCACAGCTGAGCCAATCCAAAGCCAGGAGCTTCTTTCAGGTCTCCCACGTGGGTGCGGGGGCCCAAGGACTTGGGCCATCTTCTAATGCTTTCCCAGGCCATAGCAGAGAGCTGGATGGGAAGTGGAGCAGCAGGGACTTGAACAGGCGCCCTTATGGTATGTCAGCACTGCAGACTGGGGCCTTAACCCACTGCGCCACAGCGCCAGGCCCCCCTAAGTTCCTTTTCTTCAGTTCTTCATTTTAATTGTAACTAATAGATGCATAATCTTTAGCACAACAATGGTCCTTAGAGGGAAATGCTCTCCCACAAGGGTGACAAGTGCCCATTTATTTCATTGAACTCATCATTTGATTTTGGTGGTTTTTAAAAGAAGATTGTATGGGTATTGTCTGAGCCCTGATTTATCTGATAATATATCTGATACATACATCATTACAAAAATGATCGTGCACTTTCACGATTTCCACACTGTTGCGTTAGCATACCAAAAAGACACCATATAAAAGCTTCAAGAGTCTATTTGCTGTGACAGCATCTAATAGGTATGAATTTATATTTCTGTAGTCTTTGAAAGTATTTACTTTGTCAAGCAACTAAAAGTTTTCATAAAATCTAGATTAACAAAAATAAATTTAAAAAATAGGACGAAGATCTGGCTGTTGATCTAGAATCAGCAGATGTGAATATTCAAATCAGCAGATGTGAATATTCAAATGAATAAAACTTACCAAAATACAAATGACACATGATTCAGATTTTGCAGACATTCCCTTCATCATTTGAACTACATAAACAAAATTGATGAGTAAACCCTATTTGTACATCTAATCCTATAAAGAATTTATTCTCCTGATGCTTTGTAAATAGTATAATCATCTCATTCATTTCCAACTTCTGATTATGAAAACCATTAACATGAAGACCATCAGAGCTAGAAACAATGCAGACTGCTGAAAGGAGATCCTTACATTCCACGAGAAATGTTCAGCAACATTAGCAGTAACTGGTCATGAATGAGAACACAGCAGCAATGCGTCCTCTAAGCACGGACCCTCTGCACTGCATGGGGGATGGGTGGGTCCGAGCCGCCTTTTGGCCTTACTCCGGATCCACAGGCATTCAACACTAAGACCCTTGCTCTTCCCTAAGCCTCCAACCCACCAGAATCCGGAGTCCCCTTTTCTCTCTCAATTCACCTAGCTGTCACCTGGTTCAGATGTCACCAGGAAGCTGGGAGGCTAAGTCACATGAAGAAACTATAGCTAGTCTGGACCAGAAGACACAGGGAAGTGCGTTGCCTTCCCGTTGGTGCATGTAAATGGAAGGGTTGGGGGAGGGGGAATAGCTACTGCTTCTGGCTTCACCGAGTGGAGAGAAAGTCTATGAGTAGGAATAGGAAAGAAACGAACTTGAATTTCTCAGAGCATACAGACAGAGCCCCTGTTGGGCACCGGAGCTGGACAGGTTCTCCTCATTACCCTCACTGGTCAGCCAGGAGCCAGGTGCGTCAGAGGAAAACTAGAGACAATATTCATGTCCATCTGGAGGAAGAAACCAATGCCTAGTGTGGACTCTCATCGTGTGAGGAATAGACTGTGTTACAGAATACTTACTACAGAAGACTCACCCATCACTGGGAAAGGACAAGATTTCCCAGTCAAGGAGCTTGACAAGTGCAACTACGCGGAGGCGTGTCAACTAAAACACCTCGCCTCAAGTGGAACAGAGCTAAATGCAGAAAGTGAAGCTACAAAATAAAGGGGGAGGGGATTAAAATGTGAGAATTAAATAGCCTGGGGACAGGGAACTATTTCTAAGAAGTGATCATTGGGAGAAAGCACAAAGGAAAATACACCGATGTATACCAACTATTGAACTTCTAATTGTGAAAACACTGAACAATTAGGAGGCACATGAGAAGCTAAGAGCAACAAAACTAGACATTCATTGCGTTAATGTTCTTTTGCAAATTGACAAAACATGGTATTAAATAGTGTTAAGATAAAAAAGCAAAGCACAAAGAAATAGATAAACTTAAAATATGAACTTAGTATTAAAGAAAATAAAACAGGCTAAAACTATGATGTACTTTTTCTTTTCATATTAAAATATATATACTTTTAAATGTATCATCTTCATTTTAGAATGATAATGTGCAAACGTTCCCCAGTTACGCCTTTTAAAAGCATACAAAACTATGAAGGAGGATAAGAAATAGAAACACAAACATTGCCTTTAAGAAAACTAGTAGACACTGGAAACCTTAAACAGGAAACCAGTAATGACGCAAGTGGTAAGCCAAAGGTTGAGAGGGGAAGACACAACTACAGAGTTCAGAAAATCCTATTAATGCACCTTCTCCAAGACGACCAGCACACTCTGAGCTCACAGCTAACAATCATCACTTTTCAACGATAGAAGTAGGGGACAGGAACTGATAGAAATATCAGTCTTCTCTGGATCTTGTTTGATTCCAATGAGAGGAATGACAGAGACAACTCATTCTATAGGCAACATATAGTTGAAAAACAATGCCGTTCAGTCAGCTTGGGAGTTAACCAGCAGTGCTGTTCTCACTTGACTTAAGAAAATTAAAGTCTACATAAACAGCCTCATTTGCATATTACTGTAATTTAAAAAATTCTACTGCATGGAAACAGTATTGTACCGCCTACACTCATGTACACAGAGATATACACATACACACACAACATATGTAGTTTCTGTTGCATTGTAGTGCTGAGTTCTAAAAAATTCTGAGTTCCTGGAGTAATAATTTTAATCATTTTATTCTTATAAATATAGTATAATAAGAAAAATGAAGATGCAACTTCAAAATGAAATCATCAGGAAAGTAACAGTCACTGATAAGCTTTTGCCATGAGGCAGCCTAAAGAACATTTCCAAATATATTGTTACACATTTTTAAACTGAATGTGACAATAAACTCTATAAAACAAGGATACAAATCAGTCAATATCTCACACAAGGCAGGAAGATCACAGAGAAAGTAAGAATTCACAGCACTCAGGAAAAAAGAAAAGCAGACATCACAAAAATGAAGACAAAAGTGAAATAGCACCTGGCAAGAGAGACATTGTTAAAAATATGCTGGATTAGAATATCAAACAAAATTAGATGCAAATAAATAAAATGAAAGAATTAGAGAAATATTAAGTGAGCAATCTAGGGAGAAAAAAAAAGAGTCAAAGAGTGCCAGAAAAAGAAAACTAGAATATGGAGATAAAATAAAATATGCTTTAATAGTGACATTTTATAGAAATAAAGAGGATTTGGCTACGGAGTTGTGAAAACCCATTCCGCTCCAGGAAGAACTGGCCCAGCATGATCAACACTGAGATAGTCACATGCCACTGGAGGACGTCATGTGGAGTGGAATAAGCTGGACCCAGGAAGACAAATGCCACACAGCCTCCCTTAAAAGTGGGAGCTAAAATTTAACACCCCCCCACCAAAAAAGGAAATAAAAGAGCAATGACTGTATGTATCAATACTACTGCAAATATAGTTTTGCAAAACTTTTATATCTCTTTCAAGCCAATGATTACGAATGTTATATTACTATAGTTTCTTCTTCTCTTTTATATTCTTTTAGTTTTTAACAGATTCAGTGTGATTTGTAGATACATTTCCAAGAACATATAGACCTTCCCTTCCCTCTCTCTTCCCTCTTCTCCCACCATCTTTCCTTCTCTTTTTTAGCTTTTGAGATATCATATTTTAAAATTACATTACAGTAAAAAGGCCTAATACTTCACTGACTAAGAAGTTTAACAAGTCAAAAGTGAAAAGATTCTAGTTTATTGGGAACACAGACAATGGCTATAAGCAATAATTGAATGGAAAAATGACCATTTCACCCAAATGCAGTAAATTTTAAAGTAATCACAGATCATTAAAACTATTGCAGTATAGCTTTTTTTTAAAAGATTTATTTATTTGAGAGTCAGAAATAGAGAGATTTTCCATCCACTGGTTCACTCCCCCAAATACTCACAATGGCCAGTGCTGGACAAGACTGAAGCCAGGATACAGGAGTTTCCTCTCGGTTTCCCACATCAGTGCAGGAGCCCAGACACTTGGGCCATCTTCCATTGCTTTCCCAGGTGCAAACTGGGGTCCATAGGGGATGCTGGTACTATACGCAGAGGCTAAACATTCTATACCACAGCTCTGGACCCCAGTATAACATTCCTAAACATTGGTTTGACAAAGGTATAAAACTTTTACAAACTTTATTTGCAGCAATACTGACACACTTTTTTCTTTTTTGACATCATGTTGAGTGACAGACAGACCCAGAAAGACAAATATTGCATGTTCTCTCTTATATGTGGAAGCTAAAAACTACTGTAGTTTTAATGATCTGTGATTACTTATAATTTACTATATGTAGGTGAAATGGTCATTTTTCCAGTTAATTATTGTTTATAGCTGTTGTCTATATTCCCACTAAACTAAGGTTTCTTTGCTTTTTCCTTGTAAAACTTATTCAATGAAGTATTAAGCGTCTTTACTATAATGTAAATATGCTATTTCAAAAACTAAAAAATGCTAATTAACACATGAGATTTATTTATCGTGAGAACACTCAAAATCTGTATATATGCATTTACTCACTGAAGAATTTTGATTGATTTTGAATTTTGACAATTCCTAAGAAAGCTGCTCTAGACATTTTTTTACAAGTTTTTGTATGGACACACATTTTCAGTTCATTTCAGTAGATACCAAGGAGTATGTTTGCTGGATTATATGATAAAACTATGTTTAGTTTTACAAGAATCTACCAAATTATATTCCATAGTGACTGTGCCATTTTTCACTCCCACCAGCATGAATGTGGGTTTCTGTCACACCACAGCTTCATGACCATTTGCTATTTTGAATTTTGCCATTCTGACAAATGTAATATATCTTCATTGTTGATATACATTCCAGTTTTTCAGCCTTTCAAATAAATAAATAAATTTTTAAAAAAGACATATAAGAGTGGACAAAACCAAGATCTAGCACAGTTTTGGCACATAGTAGGAACCTCATAAGTATTGAATGAACAAATGAAGGAGTGACATTGTTTTTGGCTAAATATCCTATGGTCTAAATTTTCTAAGTTTCTGTGATCAAAGAAGCAGTATAGTGTAGCACCCAGGAACACAGGCATTGCAACCAGATATATATCAAGTTTCAAATCTTGCCTTCCTACTTATTGCTCAAGAGGTATTGTATCATCATTTAATTTCCATGGGCCTGATTATTGTAGTCACAGTATCTATCTTATGCTGCTACTCTGAATAAGAATAATGACCTTTAAACCAGCCTAGACCACTACTTGTTACATTGCAGAAACAATAAGTGATGCTTATTTTCTGCTATGATTCAAGACTTTCTGAAGTTGCATATGCCACCCGGTAAGCAATGTGCTTCAGGGTTGCATCACCTAACACATGAATAACCAAGTCATCCACCATCACCTGCCACAGTTTTTGGTAGAAGACAACCTCGCCAGTTCACAGTCATGAGAATATTACAGGTGAGGAGCCACCAAAGGTTAAGTATATCAACTAACACAACTCCCAACATCACATTACTGTTTACCACAAGGATGTCCCAAGTTTCAAGAAGAAAATAATTGAACCACAGAGAAACAAAAACAGTGTTAGATACACTAAGTTTGAATAAGGAGCTTGGGTCAAACTCTTTTTGATGAATTTCCTGGCCACTCCTTCCCCTACTAGATCCATATTTCTTCTGAGAACATGCCCTAGCAGCTGCTTTAACAGACGAATCTTCCTTTTCCTGGAGTAGATGGTCATGAAAATGAAAGGACTATCTTACAACTTGATAAAAAAAAACTTATATAAAGTCTGAAAGAATATTATTAAATGCCTTATTCAAACATTGTTCAATTCATACACCAAGAGCTTTGGCTTTTTATTTTCAAGATTAATATTTCTGTAGGGTATCTCTGAAAAGCACAAGTACAGAAAAGTGATCATTCCTCAAATGTTTTTATGCTTTCCTATCAGATACCTCAAGGCCCTGTATATTATGTGCATATAAAATAACAAGTAGTCTATAGAACATTGGCCTTCACCACAATTGTCTTCCAAATTCCTTTCAAGCATATGCAACAAAGTCCAAGGCAGCATGCCAGCTCTACGGTTTGATCTTAGGTAAAAATGGGGAATGAGTTGTTTGTGTTCACTGTTGTAGGTTGGTACCATTTCCTCACTGGTGTCTTCATTTGCCTGTAGAACTTGGGCCTATCATAAACCCACTCCAAGTAACTATCAGATCATTTGCATAAAATACAAAAAAGAAAAATAATTTTTCCTCCTAAAAGTCTGAAGTCCATCATAGAGCGCTAGGTTGGGCTACATGAAGTGCCCTATCACTGAAATGGGCAAGGGAAATTATAGTTTCTAAGTATTACAGCTTATGTAGAAACAGAAATGAAAGTGGGTACAGAGAGATTTCCTATCCACTAGTTCACTTCAAAAGCCTGCAGGGACTGGGGGGCTGAAATCAGAAACTGGGAACTCAATCAAGGTCACCACACAGGTGGTGGGAACTCAATTACGTGAACCATCACTGCTGCTCCCAGGGTCACGTGAGCAAGAAACAAATCAGGAGACAGAGCTGAATATTGAACCCAGGCATTTTGATGTCAGATGTGAGCATCCTAGCTACCATTTTAGCCACTAGATCAAATGCCCACCCTAAGTACTTACCCAAGAAATAATAGCACAATTTTATGTTCTTTCCAGAAATGTAGAAGGCTCAAACAGTTTCCAGTTCATTTTAGGAGACCAACACAAGCTTGATATCAAAGCCCAATGAGTATAAGAAATAAAAATTACATAACTATAGTTCTAAATACAGGTAGAAAAAACCCACCTTAACTAAATATATAACAAATCACAGGCATTTTCTTCCTTTTTTGTGCATCTGCTCTACAGTTGTAATTTATACTTCCACATTTTTGTTATGAAAGGTATCAGTACTCACTTCTAATAAATGAGTTGGAGTCAGAGGAGAAGTGATGCAGGCAACTCTTCCCCCCTTCCTGCCCTCATTAGTATACCTATTCTCTTTTTTCATTATTTAATGAACATAAATTTCCAAAGTACAGCTTATGGATTACAATAGCTTCCCCCCCCACATAACTTCCCTCCCACCCACAACACTCCCCTCCCCCACTCCCTCTCCCCTTCCATTCACATCAAGACTAATTTTCAATTATCTTTATATACAGAAGATCAATTTAGCATATATTAAGTAAAGATTTCCACAGTTTGCACCCACACAGAAACACAAAGTGTAAAATACTATTTGAGTACTAGTTATAGCATTAATTAAACACCTAAGAGTAATTGTGTATTAATTACAGAGTTCAACCAATAGTTTTAAGTAGAACATAAAAAATTACTAAAAGGGTAAAGTATTAAGTTTTTTTTTCTTTTCTTTTTCTTTTTTTTTTTTGTTTGTTATATAGTTTTTTTTATTTAATAAATGTGAATTTACTAAGTGCAACTTTTGTATTGTTGTGCCCCCCCCGACCTCCCTCCCTCCCGCAGCCCTCCCCTCTCCCACTCCCTCTTCCATACCACCCGTCATCAAGTTTCATTTTCAATTACCTTCATATACTGAAGATCAACTTAGTATATACTAAGCAAGGATTTCAACAGGCTGCACTCACACAACTGAACCAGGTATAGGGTATTGCTCGACTAGTAGTGTTGTTTTTAAGTTTCATAGTAGAACACATTAAGGACAGAGATCCTACGTGGGGAGCATGTACCCAGTGACTCTCGTTGTTGATTTAACAATTGGCACTCTTATTTATGATGTCAGCAATCACCCAAGACTCTTGCTATGCGCTGTCTAGGCTATGGAAGCCCCTTGAGTTCACCGACTCTGAACTTGTTTAGTCAAGGCCGTATCACAGTGGAGGTTCCTTCCTCCCTTCAGAGACAGGCGCCTCTCTCCTTGATGGCCTGTTCCTTCTGCTGGGGTCTTGTTCACCAGGATCTTTCATTTAGATTGTTTTTTGCCACTGTGTCATGGCTTTCCATGCCTGTGAGACTCTCATGGACCTTTTAGGCAGATCCGAATGTCCCAAGGGTTGATTCTGAGGCAGGAGTGCTGCCATTCTATGAGTCTGCTGTGTGTCCTGTTTCCCCCGCAGGATCATTCTCTCCCTTTTAATTCTATCCTTCATTATTTGCTTACACTGGTCTTATTTGTGTGATCTCTTCGACACTTACCCTATCTTTTTGATCGGTTGTGTATTTATACTTATCACTTTACCAAGTGCGCTGGCATTGGTACCTGCCTGCTTGGTAAGATTGAGTTGAAATCCCCTGGCACATTTCTAGTTCCACCATTGGAGGTAAGTCCGAGTGAGCATGTGCCGTCCTATGTATCTCCTCCCTCTCTTATTCCCACTCCTATGTTTAACAGAGATCAATGTTCTGTTAATTTTAAATGCCTAAGAATGATTGTGCATTGATTGCAGAGTTCAACCAGTGGTCTTATGTAGAACAAACATTCTTTTAAATGATATGAAAATCAGGCACTGTGGTCTCTCAGTTTACTTCCTCAGCTCTTATAAAGGAAGCCTGATTTGTTAAATAGCTGTTCAAATTGGTGACCCTGTGAGGGTATGCACAGTGAAGGATGTAGGATCATACTGTCACAATCTTGCTCCACCTGCCCCCTAATATTGTTAAAATAATTGTCCTCAAAATTTATAGATAGAAATTCCTATCAATATTCCAACAGGAACTTTTTTATATAAAAATTGACATGTTGATCAATATTTAAAATTTATATTTAAATACAAAGAATTTAGAATAACCAAAATAACTTTCAAGAATAACAAAGTTGGAGGAATATACATTAACTATTTGGCTTAAAAACTTAATATAAAGCTATGATATCACAGCCAGCATCATATTAAATGGGAAAAAGTTGGAAGCATTTCCACTAATATCTGCAAACAGATAAGGATGCCCACTTTCACAACTGTTACTCAATATAGTTCTGGAAGTTTTAGCCAGAGGCATTAGGCAAGAAAAATAAATCAAAGGGATATAAATCAGAAAGGAGGAAGTCAAATTATCCCTGTTTGCAAATGATCTAATTATATATACATATGTATGTATATGTATGTATATACATAAATGAACACAAAGACCACCAGGAGATTGTTGGAACTCATAAGAGAGTTTGGTAAAGTTGCAGGATATAAATTTAACACAAAAATCAATAGCCTTTGTATGCACAGACAATGCCATGGTTGAGAAAGAACTTCTCAGATCAGTCACATTCACAATAGCTACCAAAAATATTGAAATACCTTGGAATAAATTTAGCCAAGGAGATGAAAGATTTCTACAATGAAAATTACAAAATTAAATTTTGAAGAATTAGAATGCCAAAATAATGGAAAAATCTTCCATGTATGTAGATTGGAAGAGTATCATCAAAAGTCCATACTACCAAAGCAATGTACAGATTCAATATGACCCTAATCAAAATACCAATGACATTCTTCTCAGATCTAGAAGAAATAATGCTAAAATTGATATGGAAACACAAGAGACCCCAAACAGTTAAAGCAATTTTAACAACAAAAACAAAGCCAGAGGCATCATAATACAAGAACTCAAGACATACTACTACAGGGCAGTTATAATCAAGAGTCTGGTCCTGATACAGAATTAGATATGTAGACCAGTGGAACAGAATAGAAATCCCCAGAAATCAACCCATGCAACTGCAACCAATTTAGCTTTAGCAAAGGAGCTAAAATCAGGTCCTGAAGAGAGGACAGTCTTTTCAACAAATGGCGCTGGGAAAATTGGATCTTCACATACTGAAATATGGAACAATACCTGTACCTCACACCTTATACAAAAAACAGCTCAAAATGGAACAAAGATCAAAATCTACGACCTGATACCAACAATTATCGGGGGAGAATATTGGGAAAGACATTGGCCTAGGAAAAAACTTCTTGGAAAAGACACCTGGCTTGGAAACTCCTCCTTCAATCTCCCTATGATGAATAAGAATTAAGGTTGCACAGATTCGTTTCATGCCCAAAAGCTTCAAGGACATTTTAAGGTGAGAGTTGGAATCCATGATCCTTTCTCTGGCTCACACCCATTGATCCTGCAGCTAACCAAGGTGCTGACAATTTCTCCACTCAGGATGGTACAAGATATGATTTCATGATGCTTGTTGCTGTGAGGAATGAAACTGACAGACGTGTGGACCAGGTCACAGCTACATAGTTGACAATCCCAAAGAGCCTTAAGCAATGTCATTGCAAAAAGGGGTATACTTGAGTGCCCAGAGAAGTCACTAACTACTAGGTCAAATATTCTTTGTGCCACTGTGTCTTCCACAAAGCAGAATAGGTCAGGCAAGATTCACATCTGATGAGAATTCAGAAAGGGGCCAAACACTGTCCCTGGAATGATCACAGATAGGAATTCACCTTTTGTGCCTTCCAAGAGTACTCAAAGTGACTTCCAGTTAATAGGTTTCCCAGCTAAACTAATCAAGATTACAAAAGACACCAGAGTCATCTTCTAAAACAGGAAAGCATCTTTTCTTTCTGAATGCTAACTGGAGCATATTTCTTTCTAGGGAGAATATTTATCAACTTACTCATTGAGTCAGTCAGCAATTTTTAGCCTGTGCAAAATAACAACCCATGTCAACCCACTACAACTAGTAAGAACAGAAATGGATCTCTAATTTAATCACATCACAAAAGTGGTCAATCTTGGACAACATTATTTTATGACACAAGTGGCAATATTTTGATAATTGCTTTATAAATTTGTATCAGTTCCAGAAAACATCTTTTCATTTAAAAATCAAAAATACTATGATCTGTTCCTGTATGAAACAGAATTTTCTCAAAATATCTCAAAGCAATATTTCATTATCTAAAGAGAAATAGATATATCCCAGATAGGGTATTTACATAAGATATCTATAATCTCTGCATAAGTGTGTATGGGCATACATTCTTCTACACAATAAATTTTGAATGTGATATGCCTTAAAACTACATGAAAATCAGTCGGAAAGTTGATGTAAACTTCTGAATAAAAGCACTTTATAAGTGTAATCCAAAAATCATTAAAATAAGCTCCATGCATTCTCTTTGAGCGTCATATGGGTCATAGATTAGGCACATCCTTTCTTCAGTTCCAGCCTCCCAGATTATGCTGTGCATACAGACCCACCAGGATGCTTGTATGATATGCACTTTTCTAGCTCCTCATTCCTGGAGATTCTGCTTCAATATGTCTGAGACAGGGCCTGGTGATTCTGATGTAGGTCATAGAGGAATCACTGCTCCAGACTGTAGTGAGCTGCTTAAAGGGAGTTGTTATTTCCCAAAGTCTTTGTGCTTAAGACTGGGATATTTAAAGCATATGCCAGAGAGTGCAGTGTGTGGAGTTTTGGAATCCTGGACAGTCAAGGATCAAGGACAGAAGAGATTTAGACTAAGCCAAGAAAGTAGCTGGAAGATGCTTTCTTTCAGATGATTCAAATACAGTTTCTCCTCATCTTACAATATGAAAACATTGTAACTGGAAAATGCATTACTATACCTGACCTTCTAGACATGATAAATTTGTCTGGCCTACCTTAAATAGCCTGAAGACACTTTCAGTTGGGCAAAATAATTTAACACAAAGTATTCCATATTCAAGTATTGAATATCTCATCTAATTTATTGAGTACCTGTATCCAAAGATGCTGGCAACACAGAACATCACAAGGTCATCTGTAACCCTGGTGAAGACAGAACTGATAGGGAAACGGGGCTGCCACAGCCTGGCATCAACAGAGAAGATGGGACTGCACACTGCAAGCTAGGAAAACATCCAAATTGAAAATTCCACACATGGTTTCCCCAGAATGAGGATCACCTGGGCATCATCATAAAATCAAAAATCTATAAATTGAGTGACTGTTAAGCTGGGGGCCATGTATAAGTATATTGACATCAAATTCAAGTCAGGTAACATCTTTGCCTCCTATGAGTATTCAAGCAGGACAACTTCTAATAATAACTCCCTGATTACTGAGCAACTGTAAATGCTGGGCACCGGTAGAATCTATGTGGGCATTACCATGTTCTTTTCTGCTCATAAAATCCAGTTGGTGTGCAATTACTCCAATGTGACACCTTATATAAACTAGAAATCATGTCCTCACTTTAAACATTGTAAATCAATAAAATTACATTGTAGCCATTGACAACACATACAATTTTGCCTGTTTGATGCCCCATTACTGCAGCAGCACTGCCTTGGTTTGGAAAGCAGTCCTTCACTTCTCTAAGTGAGTATTAAAGGAGAATTCCCCCCTCCTTGGTCTTCTTGCATCAGGGACATATTTATAGACAGCAGAATAATGCCACACAAATTGCTCTCACAAATAGTCCTTGCTATTTGCAGTATTGCTGCCCATTCCCAGGCCAGACAGTGAAATTTCCAAGAGTTCCATTTTTTCCCCAATGCATTTTCTTGCCATTTTTCATGAGAAGGTGGTAGAATTCAGAACAGCATTCTTGAATGAAATGCATCATGTTAAACACAATAATGTGAAAAATACAACTTGTTAGAACTTTGTTCTTATGAAATAAATATTAAATTCCTATAAAAATAGAGGATGTCTTTTGTGAGGCATTAGCAATACTAACTCCAATTATCCCCTCTGGGTTCCAGCTTAGCGACCACATACCTGCTCTCAAGAACCACTAGCCCAGTGAGGATCAAACCGCCAATTTTATCCAAGTCCAGTTGGCTATCTCCAAATCCCAGAAGGTAAGACCTCTGATTGGAAGATGCAGCATCAAAGACAGACTAAGAGATTCCTATTCCCTCTGCCCCAATTAAAAACAGATCAGAATGGACACTGAAGGCATGACTTCACCATCCACATGGAACTGAAAAGCTGGTCCCTTACTGATCTCCAGCAAACTGTGCTAAGATCCATTTACCACTTGAAGATTGACAGTGCAAGGCAAGCCCCTCCAAAGAGGCGGACTTTAAAGAAGATGAGTATGGGGTGAGACCTCCCCCTACTTGTTGACAAATGTGACGAATAGGCAACAAACAACTTCACAATCTCAGGGAGGTGCAACAACACAGTTTTCTTGCTCTTGCTACTTGTCAAACATAGGTTGGCAGGGGCTCTGTTCATCATAGCCAGAGGCTCTGCTAACCAAGGCTCTTACTGTACACATGCTTCCATGATCACTGGAGATGCAGGTCTCAAAGCCCCAACAGGACATTCTGGCTTGGTAACACGCGTGACTTCTCCCCACAGTATACTGGTCAGAACTCATCAGACGGCTCTCCCTAACTCCAAAAGCACAGAGAATGTCATGTAGGAAACTAAACACTAGGAACATATGCCACAACGGGGAGTAGCATAATACAAGAGGACTTCAAAAAGTTCATGGAAAATGCAATTCAAGTTATTTTCGTACAAAAAAATGAGGTCATCTTGTGATTTTTAATAATATACATTTCCAAAAATCTTTTTGAAGACCTTGCATGTGTATGGACTTTAAAATCTTTTGCACCAAAGTAAATATTTTTATCCCATTTTCAATGAACTTTTTGAAGTAACTTCATAGAAATCACCATTCACTTACCTTTGTGCATACTTTGCAGCCTGATGATTTCGTTGCCTATTTTCTACTGCTCCTGATACCTATTTCAAAGTGTTATACAGGCAGCCCTACACAGATGTATGCAGGGAGGACAAACAACCTCTGCTTATTCCAAACCCTCTCCTGCTCACCCTTTCTCTGTACTTCGTAGTATGGGTCCAAGAGAACAAAAGACCATACAATAGGAAGCTACAACGTTTGATAATCTGGCCACACATTTCTCAGTCTGATCCAATAAATATTACCAATAATTCTTCCCATGGAGAAAAATGAAGACACAGAAGAAAAAAAAAGATCATTTCAATACTCTCTGGGTCTTTAGATAGGAAGGGAAGTTTCATTTCCCATAAAAACATGTTGAAGAAAATTAAGGATATCATCTAATCATTTTATAGTCTTAGGAAAAGCCTTTGCAAGTTTGACATGTAACCTAAATGTCATCAAGAAAAATTTTAATTAAGACAAAATAAGCCTTTTGTTTTAATTTTCAATTATCTTTATATTCAGAAGATCAATTTAGCATATATTAAGTAAAGATTTCCACAGTTTACACCCACACAGAAACACAAAGTGTAAAATACTATTTGAGTACTAATTATAGCATTAATTAAACACATAAGAGTAATTGTGTATTAATTACAGAGACAAAATAAGCCTTAAAGATTAAAATATAATTGGAAGAAAATATTTATAGAACCTATCAAAAATGTAGTATCTAACATATCTATAAATCAATTTAAGCAAGTATTAAAATGATCACTAAAGAATGATTACTTTTACTGATAAATGATGTACTAATTGTTTTGCTTATAAAATTAGAACTTAAAAGATAATGTCAAGGTATGTGACCACAAAATGGGGAATTGGTTGTTGTATAAACTACAGCTATTTGCAAGCATTAGTTAAATTCTAAATGTGTATGTCTTATGGCCAAGAACTCCCACTTACAGGAATCTTTCAGAAAGACTCACACAAATATATCAAAGGACATAAGGCTGATACACCCAGAGTATTGTTTGTGGTATCAAAACTTAGAAAAAACAGAAGTTCATCAACAGAGAGATAATTACATCTTTGTAATAGAAGATCAGGAAATCATAAGAATCATCATTTAATCAGCTTTAAGGGCTGACTTAGAACGAGGTCTGTGATAAACTGCTAAGTAAACAGCAAGTTACAGAATAAAATATTAAGTCCAGTGGTTGTGCTGGGAAACAAGCCCCAATCAAACAAGGAAGCCTTGATCAGTGTTTGTTGATTTCCATGGGGTAAACATTCTTACCACTGCATCCAGGCTACCAGCCCTTTCTAACCAGCCTGAAACAGTCTATTGGCTTCTGTGAGGTCCTATTTTGATAATGAAATGGGGTTGTATGTGTGAGGATGTAAGTAGGTATATAGCATGTGTTTGTGTGGGAGTGTAGAGGCACAGAAACAGCGTCAGAAAGAGTCACTGAAACCCCAGCAGAACCACAGTGGACAAGCGGACAAGCACCACCTCATCATTTTGTAGGCTTTTGTTTCTTCTCTCTCTCTCTTTTTTTTTAATTTGAAGTGGTCTCTCAGGCATCTGCTAATATTTTATTTATTTGAGAGGCAAATAGCCAGAGAGAGAGCAAGAGCTCCCATGTGCTGGTTCACACCCCAAATGCACTCATTGGCCACTGGTCAGGCCAAAGCCAGAAACCAGGAACTCAAACCAGGTCTCTCACATGGGTGGCAGGAACCCACGTACTTGAACCATCACTGTTGCCGACCAGAGTCTGCATTAACAGGAAACTGGAGTCAGGAGATGGAGCTGGGCCTCAAATGCACCGGCTTTGATGTGGGACAACAAGTCTTGACTGTTAGGCCAAACACCCACTCCCACATCACCCTTTTCCTACCTCAGTGTTGTTTGAATTCATTCCATTACCAGTATTATTTAATAGCTTTCTTAAGGTAAAATTGAAACATTACAAAAGTAATTCATGATTACTATACAAAAATCATTTATTACTATCACGCTACAGCAGGTTCAAGAGGGCTAACACATATGTTCATTCATTCCAAAGAAACCACCGGAAGTCCAGTTGGGAAAGCCATGAACTTTACTTACAGGAGGGACTGAAGGTGGCCGGTTGGTTGGTCAGTATCCCGCCCTGCCTTCCCATGGTGCCCAGAGTTAAATGCTACCTGAGTAAACAAGCACAATTTGTTTGTAGTCAAAACATCTGGGCATGTTCCCCAGCACAGCTGTCTTAGGGTTACACTGTGCCCCCCCAACCTGTTTCTCCTTAAGAAATTCACCCGGGGTGGGGGTGAGAGGCCTATCCCAGAGACCACCCCAGGGCATAGGCTGCTCTCTGCATGCGGAAGGGCAACAGGAGCTTCCCTACAGGTGTCAGAGGATGAAGGAGAAAATTAAAAATTCATAGAACTTCTCATGTCAAGAACACTCCTGTTAGTCATTTTGACGTATTTTCCCTAGGAAAACATAGCTTTGGGTTTTTCTGATACCAAGTTTACATTTTATGTTATGTTTTGACTCCCTGTCTATTTCCCTAAGAAGTAATGTTGTTTATTATCTTAAAACAGACATTAGTTATTGAAGGTAAGATTGAAAAATGGAGGCCGGCGCCACGGCTCACTAGGCTAATCCTCCGCCTTGCGGCGCCGGCACCCCAGGTTCTAGTCCCTGTCGGGGTGCCGGATTCTGTCCCGGTTGCCCCTCTTCCAGGCCAGCTCTTTGCTGTGGCCAGGGAGTGCAGTGGAGTGCAGTGGAGGATGGCCCAAGTCCTTGAGCCCTGCACCCCATGGGAGACCAGGAGAAGCACCTGGCTCCTGCCTTTGGATAGGCGCGGTGCGCCAGCTGCAGCGCGCCGGCCACAGCGGCCATTGGAGGGTGAACCAATGGCAAAGGAAGACCTTTCTCTCTCTCTCTCTCTCTCACTGTCCACTCTGCCTGTCAAAAAAAAAAAAAAAAAAAAAAGATTGAAAAATGGATCTTGAAGAGAAAATGCCTGAACTTTATTAAACACAATTTTGTCTCAGGTTAGAAACAGATAGGGCCGGCGCCGTGGCACACTTGGTTAATCCTCCACCTGCGGCGCCAGCATCCCATATGGGTGCTGGGTTCTAGTCCCAGTTGCCCCTCTTGTAGTCCAGCTCTCTGTTGTGGCCTGGGAGGGCAGTGGAGGATGGCCCAGGTGCTTGGGCCCTGCACCCGCATGGGAAACCAGGAGGAAGCACCTGGCTCCTGGCTTCAGATCGGAGCAGTGCTGGCCTTGGCGACCATTTGGGGGGTGAACTAACGGAAGGAAGACCTTTCTATCTATATCTCTACCTGTCAAATAAATTTAAAAAAAAGAAACACATAGATATGTTTGTATAGCAGTAGAGATAAAGAAATGCTGTTAATATATTTTTGTATGTTTTATTACATATATATTTTACATACAAGAAAAGCATTGACTCCTTAAAAGTTGCAAGATAAAAACACTAGAAGTTGACCGAGCTCATTCCAAATGAAGGAATAAGAAGGGGTTCACACATGTCAGGAAGTAAAGAGGGACTAGAGAGAAAGCAGGACCAAGAATAAAACAAAAGCATGATGAAATGGGCGGTGACTAAATGATAGAGCATCAGTGGCTTATACCTATACCTGTATATAAATGTCACACCTTAACAAGTGAGCCAGTTCAGACATTTAGGAAATAATGAAGATCTTTCTATGCAACCACTGATAAAAAGCAGGTGAGCAAATTCAGTACAACCTTCGTAAGCCCAGGATTCCAGACACCTGCACTCATCAGGGATCTGAAGTCATTGCATCCAGCTCTACTCTTAATCCAACATCAAACCGAGTCCCAAACAAACTTCTGGTTTCAGTTTAATTTTCAAATGCATTCTCCATCATTCACCAACTACAAATGCAAATTTTCAGACATGTCTTTTTCATGGTGTTACATACAGAGGAGTATTAGATCAGAGTCTGGGATGTTATCTGTGTCTCAACCGTGCGTTCACTTTGGCTTCAACTCATTCTGAGGGTTCTGTACCCAACACATCCCCACTCCTAAGTTATTGAAGTAATTGATAGAGCCCAAATGTCCACTGAACTAATTAGGATCACATGGGATCACTTTGTACCATTCTTTTCTTTTTTGCAATTATGGAGAATGTCTTTAGTGAATGAAGAAAAAAAAATAGTTTCTTTATTTCAGTGAATGCAATTAGTTGATGCATCCATAAAGGGTTTCATCTGTGTTTTATAAAATTACAGACTTAGGCTTCAGAGGACATTGATGGCCCCCCAAAAGTCATATCTCAATGGGAATTAACTAATGAATTTTCTCAACTATTGATTTTCTTCCTTTAATAAACTGTGGAGAACAAAGTTTCCAACAATCAGGGAAATTAAATGTGATACCAGCATCCTGGAACCTCTTGTATCTGCCATACCCAAACAGAACTTTGACCATGATAAAAAGCAAGAGAAATGTTGAGAAAATCAGATAGAGAATAATGGAATCGTGGAGCCAATAAACTGCAAATCAGTAGAGAAAGAGACACCCCAGAGGCCCTAATCTGGACTTCAGTCAATACTGTGATACAATTGTCCAGCAAAACTTATGTGAATTCAAACTGGCTTGAACCCATGCCCTTAGTCCATGTATTTATATCACTTCTTTCCAGGGAACTGCAAGAATTTTATAAGCAGTTTTGTCTTCTACCCTTATTAAGCACCTTCAATTCCCCCTTCTTGAGTCTCTGTGGTGACATAATACTGTCCACCAGCAGAAGCAGAGACAGGGGACAAAGGGGCCCAAGACAAATCACAAAAACACAGCTGAGGTCAGCCTAAAGAGTGTTATTGGCAGTGTGGTTTAAATGCATCAAGATTTAATCAGAGGACAAAGAGTTAAAGAACAACAGGAAAAGCTGATGAGCACACAGAGAATAAGGCAAAGCTTCTTTGGAGTTTAGTAAGATTACTAAAGAAGTTTTTAAAGAGACATATAAAACAAAATAAACACTTCTCTGAATTCCAAAGTTATAATAAAGTGAAGGCATATTGAAAAGTGGGAAGATATTTCTGTAAGATTCAAATTGCCTTAAGGCTATATTTTTCGGGATGTTGCTTTTGTTTTGAGGGGGAATCTCTGCTGTTATCTTCTTTAAAAGTAACTGAAACCTTCTGGGATTCAAATATATTTATTCTTGTTAAAATAAAGCTACCATTTTGGTGAAAAGAAAAAATAGAGGCCTTAAAATGTTCATAGAAGTTCAAATTCCTTAGAAATAGCCGTCTCAGTTTTTCCCTGAAAAAAAGGCAAAATTTAGTGTCCCTAAGGAACTGGAAGACCAAAATCATGGAAAAGTATGGTGCCGCCAACACACATCTATGGGTTTTGCATTCATGGATGTAAGCAATCATGAATCGAAAATATTCAGAAAACAAATGCAACTGTACTATGTACAGACCTTTTTTTTGCCTCTTTTCTGTAAACAATACCTTATAGCAATTATTTACATAACATTTATATTGCATTAGGCTTTTAAGTAATTTAGAGGTGTTTTAAAGTGTGCAGAAAGATTGTGTGTATTAACGGTACATGTAAACACTATGCCATTTCAAATAATGGACTTGCAACCAATATCCATGGACATATAGGAATTACTGTTTGTAAAGAAAAGGATATGTCAGAAAATGTGAATAGTGCCCATCTCTTGGTGGCGCAGAGTAAGTTCCCCAGATAGTTCGTAAACGTAGAAGGATCACCCTGTGCTTAGAGGGCCTCCCAAGCTGCTAACTCGCTTTCCTCCTTAAATGTTGGATGCTCAGCTAGCTGCAGCCTCTACAGCTCTGTGGACCACATGCATTCATTCAGCTGGCCCCTTCAGCAGACTGCCTTGGAGAGCAAAATGTTCCAACAAGGACTCCCCTGTCCAAGACCATCGACGTAAACCTAGGGCATGTCTGAATTACAGGAGATTCATGGGAAATAGCTTATTGCACGTTTCTTGTTTGCCTCTACTACTATGGGGTGATAAATGATGGGAGAAGTGTGTTGCTTACTCCTCTACTTCAGAAAATAAAAGGATGTAACAACCTCAACCCCTGGTATCTCTAAGCAATCGGGGTGATGGGGCCCAAGATCCCTCTAGAGAGTATCCTCAATAGAACCTGTTCCCAAAGCGATACCAGCTGCTGAGAAAGATCAGGCAACAAGACTGAGAGGGCTGTGGTGCAGGAGACACGGAAGGGGTGCCTCCTGCCATGAAGGCAGGCAGGAAACACTGGACTCCTCACTTGCTCCACGAGATTCCGGAGACACAAAGGAGAAAGCAAACACAGCTGGGAAGTGGGATTTTCCCAGAAACAGCCACAATCAGTGTCTCAAAAAATTAAGAAAGGAAAGGCAGCAACCTTCATCTCTGGGATCTTTTGAAAAAAAAAAAAAAATCGCTCTTGAGCAGTCCGTCTGGGTGGAAATATGAGCGTGTGATGTTGCCAAGGTCCCCGAGACACGGGGTGCAGTTGAGCAAATGCCGTTTGCGTAAGTTAGGGCAGATGAGGGGACACTTTAATTTATGTGCTCAATTTTTCTGAGATCTCAAAAAAGAAAAAAAATTGAAGGTGGGGGAAAGGGATGAATGAGGTTAATTTTCAGGGTGGCACATTCAGGGATGCTCTTGAGATTAAGGGATTTTCCATTAGCTCAGGATCCTCATCGGAGGGAAAAGTGATTCCAGAGGAAGAAGAATCTCCCAGCAGTCTTCAGTCACCCTGCCCATAAGGCCACAGGGTCTTTAAACAGCAACTGAGTCTCCATTTCCTTTCTCAAATGAGGGTTACATAAGAAAAACTTACAAATCATAATAATGAGGGCTACTCTGTCGCTTTTCCAGGGACCCACAAGTTAAAATCTTAGGACATTAACATTAAATAAAATATTAGGACATTAATGTCAGTTAAATAATAATGATAAATATAAGGGCAATAGTATGTATAAGAGTCTCAAATGTCACATGAGAGATTGCAAAATATAAAATGATGCATGTTGTAAATTCATTTTGGCAAGATATGTATCGTTTTCCATTTACCAGGTATTCTTCCATAGAAAATAAAACATGATTTAGAAAAAAAAAAAGTCTGTCAGAGAAAGCTTAAGTATCCTACTATTTTCACAATTAAAGTTATTCTGGGAAGTAAAAATCACAACTGCAAAAGTGAAAGTTCTTTCCTCTCACTTCCAAATGGCACACATCTTGCAGTGTCGTATGGAGTCATTGGTAAAGCAAAGAAAATAATCATCCTGCCCTTAAAGACAAGTTTTGTAATTAGCATTATGTAGATGCAATGTGTACAGTGTCATTCATTATAATCATGCCATTCTTGCCATACCTTGCAGGTGTTTGCAAAGTACTTCAGCTTCCTGAAATGTAAGGTTTTTACCCGATGGAAACATACTAACAATGCTATTTCGGTAGCTTGTTTCTGAGTTGTTTGGAGAATATTGTAATCAAACAAATCCTAAATTCCAATCGTTCCTACTGCACAAAAACCTGGAGATGATTAAAGAGAATCATGAGGGGTGAGGATGATAACACAAACCCAGACACAGCAACTGGGTTTCAAAAAGACCCAGCCATCCAGGCAAGAGACGGCCAGTCCCACCTGCAAATGTCCACCAACAACACCCTGTGGGGCCAGTGTGGGGAACGTCCAGCCCACGGGCTGTATAGGCTCACCGAATCATCAGACCTGGCCCTGCCACAGCACCCACTGGAGGAACTCGAAATTCAGTAGGTCCACAGCAGGCTAATTTTTAACTTGGTAATTTTGAGTGGACTGTGAATAATGCTATAAAAATCTGCCCTAGGCAGAAAAAGGTACCCCATAGGCAAAAGGACTCTCTCGCACACTTACCCTCTGGGGGTGGGGGTTCCAGTTGCAGCAAGTAAATGTAGACCTCTTTGGACCCATATTTGTGACACACTATTGCAAATACACTCAACTCGTTCTTTGTAAAACACGGTTGATTTGAATGCACGAGGCTGCCAGGGCCTGTGCGCGGGAGCATGAACTTGGGTGTCAGCCACAGGTCAACTTATTTCCTCTTGTCTCCTTTTACTAAATTAAAATCTTGGAAGTTCCAATTAAATTAAGTTTAAATTAAAACTTAGGCAGCAATGTTATCTTTCAGAGTGCAAAGAACCCATCAAGTAGCTACTGAGGGGCAAATGTGTGTGGGCTTAATGGAGGTTAGGATTCCTTAACTCCCCCAGCTCCCTCGCCCTCTGTGTCTGGGAATCTCCTTCACCTGTTTTCTTCAGTGCAGTAGAAGCCCCGCTTGCAGGAAGCAGTGACGTTACCCCAAAGTAAAATTCAGGATCTGCCAGGTACTTGTCTCTGTCACTGGGGCACAGCAGAAGAGGAGGGATTCCTGGACTCGCAGAGAATATTTCTATAAACCCCAGTCTCTTCTCACTTGCCTCTCCCCCAAAACAAAGTGGCAGCGCCTTCCCTCTGGCATCCGTTTCCCTAAATGACATACAGCGTATCTCAGGGGCAGCAGGACTTGATGAACAGAAACCCATAAAAGATCCGTTAGCAGCTCCAGAACTTTTCTTCGGTGGGGAAACCACATCTCTAAGCTGTCCTTTGAAATAAGGATCTGCTTGCACACAGAGTTAAGAGCTTTAAGCGCCAGCGCATAGTCAGAACTCTGTTTTGTGTGTAGTCAAAAAAATCTTCTATTTACCTCCCAGCCAGAGAAAACTTAAAAATATATACTTTATAAGTGCTATTACTGAAAACATACACTTATTAGAGGATTCTTCCATCTACCTTCCAATGCACAACATCTGATGATGGATAAATGGGATGGAGAAGCAAGCAGGTTAAATATACAGAAGATTTTAAAATATTACAGTTTAAGTGTTTTCAGTTCAAAAGGGTTTCTTTATTTCTCATTAAAACTGGGAAAATAAACAGGAAACAAAGTATCCCCAAGCAAGCCAGTGGTTCCAAATCTGGTTGCCCAAATTACAGTCAACTTGAAGGCAGAGTTTGCAGACTGCCTCTTCAATTCTGCATTCCCCATGTCATCTCAATTATGATAATCAACACGCTATTTGCATTGCAATCTACTCTTGATCTGAAAAGCTGAGCCACATTGGAACCTTGAGACTCACACCCCGCATTGTCCACTTTAAATAGACAAATCGCATTGATTGTATGAAACTCAAGGCTCATTCTGGTCCATCGATTCCCCTCGTGACCTCCCTCGGCATCGAAGCCCAGAACGAACCCCATCTGACCCCGACTTTATGTGCATTATTATATCAAGAGACAGGAGCTACTTACAGTCCATGTCACTGCCTCCACAGATACGTAATAAAGTATTCTAGAACTGCTCCTACAGAGAGCACTTCAGGTGCACGTCATTTTCTTCTTGTCTGCAAGCACACACACTAGCCTCCCGCAGTAACAATTCTTCCTTCACTGAATGTTTCCTCCCTCCCGATACAGAAGAACTCAAAAAGCAACTCCAGACTTTGACTAATATTCACGTAACTCCCAGTAAACAACATCCTTCACCCAAATCCATAACTAATAATAACATTCTTTATTAAGCTCTTCTGTAGAACAATATGTCTAATACAAAGCTCCTCTCCACACTGTTTTAATTATAATAAATCACCTTCATTATGATGCATACTTCAATATAGCATGTCGGCGGCTTAGCTGCCTCGGTTACTTCCATAATGAGGGTAGAGCAGACGTGTATGCCTCAAAGAAAGTTATTTACACACACACTGAAAAATTCCACAGCATCCAGTGCTTTGCAGCATGAATTTCAACAACTTTTATCTTACCTTACTGCTCAGAACATTACAGCTGGGAAGACAGAGGAGAAGAGAATAAGAAAAAGGGCCACATCTGAAAAATGCTGTTTACAAAAATAACAGGACCCTGAATACATCCACTAGCATGGAAAAATAAGTCCTTGCAGTACAATCATTTCTCTATAAATGTAGGAAAGTATTTTACTGCCTGGTGCAACAAATCAGCGACGAGCCACTAGGCTGTGATGTGCAAGTTCCAAGGGACTGCGTGTCAAAGTCAACTTTCCCGGCAGTCCCCTGAGAACTGCGCTGGGCACATTCTCATGAAAGGTGTGAAAATCTGATTTTCTAAAATGGATCAGTAATTCTCGACGAAGGGGGAGAGGATCGATAAATCTTTGCTAAGTAGATTGTAAAGGAAAAATTATACTTTCAATGACAGTGCATTAGGATGCGCCAAACAATCTCAATAAACTAAGGACATAGCATTTCTCCACCAGCTACTTTTGACTTCTGATGTGTTTTTGTAGTCTCAGATCATTCTGCAATGCACATACATTTATATTTGCTAAGCAATGCTCCATGTTGATGTTGATTTATGGTTTGTGCCATTATAATGTTTGGCTGTGACTAGGAAAAGAAAATTATTAGCTGCTTGTAACCTGAGAGATGCGGTGCGAGGAAATGTCATTATAGACATACACACATATATGTTTGTAACTGTATCAGCTTGCTGGGCAGCCCCGTGATGTGACTGTGGTATCCCTCAGCCAACACGCCTGTGTTGTTTTCAGGTAACCACTCATCTCGACATGTGTGTATTCTCTTGATGCTTAAAAACAGCTAGGGTGTGATATGCTTAGAATCATGGGATGTTAATAGCCCCTCTAGGAATACTTCTTTCTCCCCTTAGGCAAAGACGAGGCAACTCTCAGGGTTTTTATCACATACGCTGGATGACACTGAACTACTGCAACTCCCAGCTCTTCCCACAAACACATTCGCCGTTTGTTTCACAGCTGGCGAGTTCGTGCTCTTCTCTCGGAGGCCCGAGAATCCTCGCTAAAGAATTTAGACAGAAGATGTGTGTCACGAGGAAACAAGCCTGGGAGTGGCCCGACTGCTCCCGGGAGGCCCTGGGTTACAGCATTCTGAGCTGTGTGTGGCTACGATTTCCCCTGCTCTGTGTTAAAGTGGTTATTAAAAAATATGGCCTGTGTGGTAGCGAGGCATTTCGAGGGCCTCAGAGCACGCTGAAGATCATGTGTGCTGTGATGTTTGTGGAGAAAGAAAAAAAAAAAAAAGACAAAGCTAACACTCAAGTTGGCAGGCTTACATCTGAATGTCTTGGCACTTCTGCAAGCTTATGCCAGAATTTACTTTAAGAGAGTTCCTTTGGAAAGAAAACCTCTTCCATGGGATGCAGTACTGTAATGCCTACCATTCTCAGACAAAGAAAGGGAGAAGATGGTTTGGTGTGTTTTCAACTGTAGCAGATGTGATCCAGGTATGCAATCCTAGTTCACCTGAATTCCTGTAAGACGGGTTCTAGAGAGGACATTCACAAGTATCGGTCCAGGGATGGGGGCTGCATGTCAGAGCTTTTCCCCATTTTTAACTGAACAATGCTACAATGGTACACACTCAGGGACAAAACAGTGACTTTTTTTTTTTTTTTTTTTTTTTTTTGAGAGGCAGAGTTAGACAGTGAGAGAGAGAGACAGAGGGAAAGGTCTTCCTATTTCCGTTGGTTCACACCCCAGTGGCTGCTGCGGCCGGTGCTGGTGCTTCCTCCTGGTCTCCCATGTGGGTGCATGGCCCAAGCACTTGGGCCTTCCTCCTCCACTGCACTCCCAGGCCACAGCAGAGAGCTGGCCTGGAAGAGGAGCAACTGGGACAGAATCCGGTGCCCCGACCGGGACTAGAACCTGGTGTACCGGCGCTGCAGGCGGAGGATTAGCCTAGTGAGCTGCAGCACCGGCCATGTGACTGTCATTTCTTTGGGCATGAAGGACTCACTACAATTATGGTCTTCCACCAGTCACTTCCATGATTTTCTGAATAAAGATATAAGAGTTCTAAGAAGCAAGGTCAAGTTTCTACAGAGTCCAACATCCACAGCTCACAAGTAAACAAATTGCAACAGAAACACCCCCTGGGCTAGCACACAAAACAAGAGCTCTCAAGATCTGTAAATATTTTAGGAAATATGCCTTTTTTTAAGTATCCAGAACACAGCCCTGATTTATAAGCAATGAGTGGCATTCTTTGTGATTCACACCTGAGACACAACTTTGAAACATGAAAATTCAAACTCCTCCACATGAGATATTATCACAGAATGGAATCCTGAGTCTTATAAAATAAATGTAATTCTAAGAAAGGTAAATGGTAAAAAGAAAGCAAGGTGGCTCCCTTTCAAAGGAGAAAGAAGGGCCACTTAGTAAATAACATACTGATAGAATTATAGAGCAGAGGTTGACATTTTCATACTCACATAGAATCTTTATTAAACCTGAAACTTATGGGACTAGTTTTTTTGGTTAAGATTTTATCTATGTATTTGCGAGGCAGAATTACAGAGAGAGGGAGAGAAGAAAGGCCTTCCATCCTCTGCTGCACTCCCCAAATGGCCACAACCAGCAATGCTGGGCCAATACAAAGCCAGGAGCTTCGTCTCTCTCACGCAGGTGCTGGGGCACAAGCACTGGAACCATCTTACACTGCTTTCCCAAGCCACAAGCAGAGTACTGGACGGGAAGAGGATCATCTGGGACACCAACCGGCGCCCAGACGGGATGCTGGCACTACAGATGGAGGCTTAGCCTACTATGCCATGGTGCTGGCCCCCTACATGTAATCTTAAATTGGAATGTTTTCTCTAATAATATTTAGAACTGAATTCCAAATCTGCAAAGTATTAAATGCTTTTATCAAAAGTATTAAATTAGTATCAAATATGCATGTTGCTGATCCTAATCATTATACTTTAATAAGTGTCTAATAAAATACTTAGATTTTTTTCTAAAATCAACTGACAGTAGGTTTGGGCCAAAGGCATCACTTCTTGAACAATATCAAGAGCTATGCACTCTTACGTGTAGCCATTGTATCAAGGTTTGGATGAATCTGGTATTTCTTCTGCACATTCATTTATACTATAAATCACATTCTTGGTACAAAGAAATAATTTGTGATCCAAATGATTTTCTTAGGCACTGAAAATCATTCTATGGGTGTCTCTGAAGATGACTTCCTTGAGGTTTAAAGAGAAATGACTCCTGCACTCCGGGGATCATTGAGAAGAATGGTCGAAGTATCAGTTTTAGAAAATGTCCCTTTAACACCTAAATAGTCCTAAACTGACTGAAAAGGTCTTGAGAGTATTACTCCTTTTGTTTTCATTTTGTTCTCCTGAACTCTTTGCATGAAATATTACTGCCTGACAGCTGCACTTGCTTATTGAATTATAAAATTATGCATTAGAAAATGTACAACCCATAGTCATCCTATTGATAGTTCTTTACCACACACACTTAAATTTAGCATCAGGTGGTATATTTACTATCCTACTTCATTCACTTAAGATTTTATTGTTTCCATTTTGCAAAAAGTCATTCAATTATTACTCAACAATACCACTAAACTGGCTTTAAAAATTGCTGTCTCGGGGCTGGTGCTGTGGCATAGCGGGTAAAGCCACTGCCTGGATGTGCTGGCATCCCACATGGGTGCTGGTTCTAGTCCCGGCTGCTCCACTTCCGATCCAGCTCTCTGCTATAGCCTGGGAAAGCAGTAGAAGATGGCCCAAGTCCTTGGGCCCCTGCACCCGCATGGGAGACCTAGAAGAAGCTCCTGGCCCTGGATTGGCACAGCTCCAGCTTTTGTGGCCAATTGGGGAGTCAACCAGCAGATCGAAGACCTCTCTCTCCCTCTCTCCCTCTCCTCTGGGTAACTCTTTCAAATAAATAAATAAATATTAAAAAAAAAAAAAACTGTTGTCCATGGCTGGATATCAAGCTATTTTTAACATTTTAACATTTAAAGTGACTATGAGCTTAATTTTAAACATTTTCTCTGGGTCTCCTTTTCCATAAAATAGCTTCTAATATGAAAATTTAAAAATTATTACACCTTGGGGCTGGCGCTGTGGTGAAGCGGGTTAATGCCCTGGCCTGAAGCAATGGCAACCCATATGGGTGCTGGTTCGAGACCTGGCTGCTGCACTTCCAATCCAGCTTTCTGCTGTGGCCTGGGAGAGTGGCAGAAGATGGCCGAAGTCCTCCGGCCCCTGCACCTGCATGGGAGACCCACAGGAGGCTCCTGGCTTCGGATGGGCTCAGTTCCAGCCATTGCTGCTAATTGGGGAGTGAACCAGCAGATGGAAGATCTCTCTCTCTCTCTGCCTCTCCTCTCTGTATAACTCTTTCAAATAAAATAAATCTTTAAAAAAATTATTACACCTAAAATTATAATTTCAAGAATTTTAGTCAAATTGTGATCACTAAAACAAAAGTTATCAAATTGTTTCCCAAAAAGACCTAAGCACCTTACATTTCAATAGCATCTTCCTTTAACAACTCTGAGTATTGTCAATTGTTTTAATTTTGGTAAATTTCTCAAGCCAAAATCTTTACAATGGCCTAAAAGCTAGACATGATCCAGTCCAAAGAAGTGTTCCAGGATTCAATATGGAGTGACAAGTCAAAGAAAAACATGAAGATAAAGCAGCACAGTGGACATAATAAGCTTCAACATAATGTGATCCCAAAAGGAGAGGCTAGAAAGAATGCACGGAAGGGAATATTGGAAGAAATCGCAAATGAAAACTTTCCAGAAATGATAAAAGACATGAATCTACAGATTCAGGAAATACAATATTTTCTGAAACAAAAAGAAATGCAAAATGGAAAGTTGTGAAACTGCAAAACAAAGAATTTTGTATCTAAAAATTATATTCTAAGAACAATGGTAAAAAAGACATTTTAGATTAATTACAAATATCCCTAACATATTTTACTGTTGGAATCTTGAAAGAAAAATGAATTGAAATAAAAAACATATGGTAATCAGATAAAATGTTATACATGCTAGTAAATCCAGGCAAATATCATCTATAGCAAACAATGATGATGAACTTGAAGAGTATTAAAAATGAATTTAAAATGTAGAATATCAGTAGTATATGAGTTAGCAGTGGAAGTGAACAGAGATTTTTTAGACATTCTTTTGTTACTTATTAAAGAAGATAAAATGTTTACTTCAGATTTTTTTAAAGTTAAAAATTCATGGTAAAAATATTAAAATTTAAGAACAGAAAAAGAATGTAAAAATTCAAACTCAAAAGAGGGACAGTAAAGAAGAGATAAGAAATAAACAAAGAATTCTCAAAAGCAAACTTTTAAAAAAGGTTAAAAACAGAAAGGAATGTAGAGAAAATGTGAAATCTGTAGAAAATAAAAAGAAGAAATATTCATGATTGTATGGATGGTTTTACAAACGTAAATCAAGGGATAAATAGATGGTTAGGCATTTTCCAAAACATCAGCTACATGTTGTTTACAAAGGACACATAGAAGTCATAAGGACATAAATATGAATATAAGAAGGGCAAAGAAAAGTGTGGAAAAATATGTACCAGACACATTTTAATCAAAAGAAGTCAAGGCAGATTATATTAATTCACACAAATAATCTTTAAGACAAAATTTATTATTAGGGATAATTGCCACATAATGACAAATAAGTTAATTCATCTGGAAGCTAAAGCAATATTAAATTTACACATACCTAATCAAAAGAGGCCAAAAATATTAGAAATAGAATTGTAGAGATTTTAATTTCTAGTTTAATAATATAATTCTTTGATTATCTTAAAATTTGCTGTATATAAGTGAAATGGGCCGCTTTTCACTTGATTACTATTTATAGCCCTTTATTTTTTACTTGCTGAACCATTTATTTAGTGGAGCATACACGCTCAACTATAATGTAAATTAAAAATTTGTTATTTGAAAAACAAGAATGAAAGAAAAGAGGGAGGGAAAGAACAGAGGGAGGAGAAATCATATGTATTTACAAACTACATTGAATCTGTTCTCTTTGTATTACTATCACATTAACATGAGAAAGGGAGAGAGTTGTGTTGTAGTGCTTCTTATGCATTTCCTGTGACCCTGAGAATCAAATGTATAAATGAAGTCTTTAAAAAATAAAGTCAAGGGAAACAGTATTAAAATCTAAAAAATCAGTAATTGTGTAATGATCAGAAAAGGGCACAATCCTGTAACTGAACGGCATTGTGGTAAGTGAAATAAGGCAGGCATTGGGAGATCTTTTCAAAATCCTCAGAGATTTTCACATATCTCTGTATTTTTGTGAGAGCAAATGTATAAAAATTGGTTGAAATATAGAAAATGTGAGCGATATAATTAACAAACTTGAGCTGATTAACCCATATAGGACCTTTGCCTAGTACTAACAAAATAAATATTCTCAAAAACATGCAACGCCGGCGCCGCGGCTCACTAGGCTAATCTTCCGCCTAGCGGCGCTGGCACACCGGGTTCTAGTCCCGGTTGGGGCGCCGGATTCTGTCCCGGTTGCCCCTCTTCCAGGCCAGCTCTCTGCTGTGGCCAGGGAGTGCAGTGGAGGATGGCCCAGGTGCTTGGGCCCTGCACCCCATGGGAGACCAGGAAGAAGCACCTGGCTCCTGGCTCCTGCCATCGGATCAGCGCGGTGCGCCGGCCGCGGCGGCCATTGGAGGGTGAACCAACGGCAAAGGAAGACCTTTCTCTCTGTCTCTCTCACTGTCCACTCTGCCTGTCAAAAAAAAAAAAAAAAAAAAAAAAACCATGCAACAGTTATGCAAAGTTCTAAAATAAATTTGAAAAAATTTCAAAGAAACAACTTTAAACATATCACATTGTCTGACCAAAATACGATTAATGTAAAAGTCAATATCAACATTCTCTGACATCTTTGTATTTGCTGATATTTACAAAATCCAGTAAATAACCCATGCAAAGAAATCATAACAGAAATTTAAAATACTTATCTCAATTATAATGTATATACTGCGCTCTAAACTAAAACGTTGAGACACAGAAAAAAGCAGTTTTTCTGGAGAAATTACAAGGCTAAATACAAATAGAAAATAAAATATTAGTGAGGTGAGCATTTATCTAAATAATTAGTGAAAAAGACAACAGAATGAACTAACAGACAGTGAAGGAAAAGCCACTTTTTTATGTAAAATATTGAGTCAATATTTTAACCAGTTTAACAGAACATAAAAGTAGAAAGGACACAAAAGGAATAAACGTGCTATTTTTCATTATGTTGTAATTGCACAGAAAACAAAAGATCATAAAACAAAATATTGGAAGTTGAGATCCTGGCAAATGGCTGGTATATGATTGATATGCAAATATCTGTTCCACACACCAGCAATAATAGTTATAAAAGCGATCTTAAAAAGAGTACAAAAAGTTGGAAAATATCTGTTAAGAAGATCGAGAAAACTATAAAGGAACCATGAAAATATCCGGAAAAGATACTGAAAACCAATACAGATGGAATGCATAAGCTTTTTTTTCTTTAAAGATTTATTTATTTGAAAGTCAGAGTTACAGAGATAGAGGGAGAGAAAAGGGGAGAGAGAGAGAGATGGGAGAGAGGGGGATAGAGAGAGAGACAGAGAGCAAGAGAATCTTCCATCTGCTGGTTTACTCCCCCAGATGACTGCAACAGCCAAGGCTGGGCCAGGCTCAAGCCAGGAGTTAGGAGTTTCATCTAGGTCTCTCATGTGGGTGGCAGGAGCCCAAGTACTTGAGCCATTTTCGCTACTTTTCCCAGGACATTAGCAGGGAGCTAGATCAGAAGTGGAGCAGCCAGGACATGAACCATTGTCCAAATAGGATGCCAACATCACAGGAGGTGTCTCTACCCACTATACCACAACATCATCCCTTGGAATGTATAAACTTTCTATGGATAGGTATAAGCAATTATAGAAAGAGATTAAAGAATGCCTATAATGAGGAGGTATCCCATGATCATGGATTAGAAGGCTCAGTAACATACAGATGTTAATTCTCCTCAAATTTATCAAATTTATTTTTATTTATTTTATAAAAGATATCAACACATTCAAAGTAAAATTTCAACAAGGCATTGGGTTGCTTGGCCTGCCAGACATCAAGACTTTTGTGAAGTGTTGGTGATCTAGACAGCAGAGAAAAAATTTAAAATGCTTTAAAAATATGAAATATAAAATAGTTTTAAAATTCATTTCATCTGCACCAAGATTAAAATATCCATCCCCCAAAAGGCAATATAAAAAAGTAAATATGTAAGGCACAGATAGGGAGGAAAAAAATAGTAAATATGAGGAAAAAACATGAAGAGGCTTTTCATAGGAGAAAGCAGAAATGCCAAGTAAACATATAAAAAGATCCTTAATCCCATTAATAATCCCATTAATAATCCAGAAAATGCCATTGGAGAATGAAGAGATACAATTTATATCTCTTAGCTTGGGAAGAATTGATAATTTGATTGCATCAAGTATTGGAGAGAGTGTGGTCTACAGAATCTCTTAACTAATTTTTTTTAAAAAGGAACGTAAGTGGGTATATCCATTTGAAATATACATTTGTATGCTCTTTTCAAATTGAATGTGTCTGTATCCCAGGTAGAAATATAAAGAAAAATCTAAAAAATTCAGTACATACAAAGAGATGGAGAAATGAAAACCTAAGATACTTCCGAAACATTTCAGAGAACTGCACAAACTTCCATGGATGCAGCACAAAGCAAATGCTTATGGGAGAAGGAAGGAGACACGATTAGCAAAACTGACCAATGACCAGCTCCTTGTGGGCTGTTCTTGCAGTGCCAGAGTCTGTACTCCGCCCTGCGTAACCAAGCGTTTCTAAAATCACTAAAGCCCTTGAAACTGAATTTCGAATATGAAAAAAATACATTGAAACATAGCTGCTGATTGGAATTGGGTCTTAGGCCTGAAGTCCCTCCTCCCTATCCATTGTGTAATAGTGCTTCCAAAGCTTTCTTAAGGGTTAAAAAAATAAAGAAAACCCTTGTGGGCAATGTATGCCCAGTTCTGTAGTATCACAATGTACTTTGCATTAGAGAAACATCTCGTCAGTGTGCTTGGATGATGACAGAATGCCTACTGAGTGTTTTTAGCAAACACCTGCCCAATGCATAGCAGTAAGTATATTTCTTATTACTCATTCAGATTTTCTGGAAATTTGTTATAATCTTCATAAACAGTTTAATTACATTGTTTTCTGTACAGTCAGAAAAAATTATTTACATCTTTTATTAATCTTAATCCCAAGCAAAACCTACTCAATACCACTTTCAATCATCAGAAGCCTTGACAGTCAAATAGAAAACAAAAACAGAAAAGCAATCAATTGCCTAAATGCATCTCTGGCTATCAGATGAGGCCTGTTTCTTCATTAAGAAATCTCTAAGATGGAGATGAAAATATGCATGTAAGGAACCAGGATTGAATTACTGTTCCCAGCTTAAGCAACAGGGTACAATTGGGGAGTGAATTTGCAGATTGGAGTGCTATCACTAATAATTTTGATTAAATGTTTAAAATAAACATAAAACAAAGTTTAGCACTACTGACCTGTATAGAAATCTTGTCTCTGGCTGGCCAAATGGATATACCTATTTTTCCTTTCTGGCCTCAATTTCTTGCATTAATGAAGTGAAATAAAACACAGCATATAGAATGGAGCCTGTGACATAGTAAATGCTCAATTAGCAGTGGCTATAGTGTGATATAAGAAAATATAAGACCTTATTATAAATTCATAAATTAAAATCAATTGGAGAAGACTTCTTAATATGATCCCTCCAATGAGAAAAATAGAAGCCAAAATTTCTCAGCCATAACTCTATTGTTATCTGGGGCTGAATAATTCTACATTGTGGGAGGGTTGTCCTGTACTTTAGGGTACATAAGGGTACTTAGCAGCATCGCTGGCTTGTATCCATACATGGAATTATTCCCTCCTCTCCACTAGTTGTGACAAAAATGTCTCCAGACATATTTCCCTAGGGGAGGTCGTGGGGAAGGGAGAGGGGAATCTTATATAAAACACATCTTAAATAAAAAGCACTGGCTACAAAAGAGAAAAGTAACGAACTGAACGCTAGCAAAATTTTAAACTTCTTTCACTTTGTTTAGGAAATGAAAAGGCAAGTTAAACACTGACAAAATATCTACAATGAATACATCCAATAAAGACTAGCATATGTATTTTAAATTCCCATAAGAGGGTGTATTTTAAAACCTAATTTTGGACTGGCGCCATGACTCACTAGGCTAATCCTCCGCCTGCAGCGCCAGCACACCGGGTTCTAGTTCCAGTTGAGGCGCCGGATTCTGTCCCGGTTGCCCCTCCTCCAGGCCAGCTCTCTGCTGTGGCCCGGGGAGTGCGGTGGAGGATGGCCCAGGTGCTTGGGCCCTGCACCCGCGTGGGAGACCAGGAGAAGCACCTGGGTCCTGGCTTCGGATGGGAGCAGTGCGGCAGCCATAGTGGACATTTGTGGGGTGAATCAACGGAAGGAAGACCTTTCTCTCTGTCTCTCTCCCTCACTGTCTAACTCTGCCTCTCAAAAAAAAAAAAAAAAAAAACACCTAATTATGAAAACTAAGCTAAAGACTTGAACTAATACTTTGATAAAGCAGATATACAGTCAATGAGCAGATATAAAGGGTCTCAACCTCATTTGTCATAAAAGAAACACATCATAAACCACAATAAGATATCACTACAATCTGTTAGCATGGCTAGAGGTAGTGTAACATTTACATACAAAGTTAATGTGGCAAAATATTAAATATGGTATGCTCATTGATTTATTATTTATATTTTTCTGCATTATTTAAAATATCTTAAAATAAAAAGACAAAAGTTACTAGCTCCAAGTGCTGATGAGGATATAGGGTAGCTGGTCTCACCTACACTGCAGCTGTGAGTGTTACATATTACATACACTTGGAAAGCTAGCAGCATCCTATCGTGTTACAGGAATACCTGCCCAGTGACTTACTCATTTTACTTTTGTTATTTATCCAAAAGAAATAAAAGCATACGTCCATATATGTACATGCATAAAAATGTTCATAGCAACCATTCACAGGAGCTCATAAATGGAAGTAACCCCAATGTCCAAGAGATGAGTGGATGAACATGGTGGTATATCCCTGTGAGAAAATAGGGAAAGAAAAGAAAGGAAGAAAGAAGAAGGAAGAGGGACGGAAGAAGAAAGAAATAATGCTAGAATAAGGCAGACATAGGGGAAAAAGTACTGACACGTGCAAAGTGTGATGAGTTTCATAGACAGTATACAGAGTGAAAGAACTGAAATAGGATTTGAAATCAGGCAAGACTAAGGCTTACTAAAACCATTAGACTGGTGAGACATGAGTTATGAGGCCCTAGTCATACATGTCAGAACCCCAGATTTGTGTCATTTCAACCATTCAACAAACTGACACCCTAAGAGTAGTAAAGCACTCAGGTAAAGCTTGTTCTCATGTATCTCAATTTTCTTCCTGGAAACATAGAGCGTGCAGTGAGCAGTAGCCACCAACAGTCTGTATTTTTCTCATTAACCAACGTAATTATAACAACCACCCAGTTGCAAGCCCCTCTCCGTTCCTCCCTTTTGCCCACTCCAGAGCACTTATTTTGGGCAACCAAAATACAAATCTTCCCAGGTGGCAATCCTCGCTTTGGCTGAAATAAATTCTTATTCTCATATTCTGTGTGTCTCAAATTGCTTTCTTGGTTTATAGAATGAAGATATAAAGAGTCCACAATGTAGGATTCTAATTATAGGAGGGTCTAGAAAAGCAAACATAAATTATGATGACAAAAATAAAAAAAAAAAATCAGTTGCCTATGAGGTGTAAAGGGTGCAAAAATGTGCCGTAGGGAGTGGCTGAGGTGGTGTCCCCAAGGCTGTGCACATGCCTCAGTACTGTAAGAAGTGTCCACCTGCATGTTTAACTGAAAAAAATTTATGTAGAGGAGATAATCGGCATGCAATATTGAATTAATATTGATAGCACAGAGAATGAAGGAAATTGGAGAAAATCAAATATATAAAATATGTTTTATGTACAAACTAATTTAACATTTTATGGAAAATGGAATTAAAATTTTGTTTTTGTGCAAAAACTTTTGAAATCTATGCATAGTTTTTTCCTCCATAATACACATATTCTAGGGACTTTTTGAAGATCCCTCATATTCAAGTCATTTCAGTAAATTTCAAGAAAGACTTTTCAGATTATTTTCAATGTTATTTATTTATTTAAAAAGGCGAAAA
This sequence comes from Oryctolagus cuniculus, assembly GCF_964237555.1. NCBI lineage: Eukaryota > Metazoa > Chordata > Mammalia > Lagomorpha > Leporidae > Oryctolagus > Oryctolagus cuniculus. Next base: position 29,074,496 of record NC_091447.1, on the reverse strand, counting down.
AAGGCAGTTTCAGAGGGATTTTCCATCTGTTGGTTCAATCTCCAAATGTTCACAGCAAGGTGAGGCCAGGCTAAAGTCAGGAGCCAATCCAAGTCTCCCACCTGAGTGGCAGGGACACAAGTGCTTGAGCCTGCCTCCAGGGGTGTCCATTAGCAGGAAGTTGGAATAGGAAGAAGAGCCAGGTGTCAACTCAAGCACTGCCATATAGGATGTTGACATCACAAGTGACATCTTAACTGCTATACCAAATGCCTATCCTAAGAAGATATTTTATTCTGAATAAAAAAAATGAAAATTAGTAAATAAGCATCAAAATAGAGCAACTGGAAAAATGAGAAAGAAAATCAACTGTAAACTGGAAGGCCAAGGAGATGGTGGCAAAAAATAACAGAAGAGGGAAAATGGAAGGAAAATACTCAAACATACAAGAAAGGGTCAGGTGTTGTGGCACAATGGGTTAAGCCACTGCTTCGGTTGCCAGAATACTGTAGTGGAGTGCCAGTGATGGAGTCCCACCTCTTTCAGGTCCAGCGTCTTGACCATGCACCTGGGAGGCAGCAGGTGATGGCTCAAGTATTTGGGTCCCTGCCACTCACATGGGAGGCTCACATCGAAGTCTGGGCTCCTGGCTTCTGTGTAATCTAGCCCTAGCTATTGTGGCTCATTCTCTGTCACTCTTTCAAATGAATGAATGAATGAATGAAAGAAATCAGAGAGAGAGAGAGCGAGCTCATAAAATAATTTTTTCCTGAGCTAAAGAAAGTCCCAAGTTTTTGTATCTAAAGGTCTTTTTTAGGAAGTAGAAAGTTTTTTTTTTCCCCCATATTCTATTCTCTGACATATCTTCACATTTCTGAACCTAAGGATAAAGATAAAATCCTGAATATATGCACAAAAAGGAAAGAAAAAGATCATTTTCAAAGAAAAGTGCTCAAATCATAGGTTCCTAGAATTGGATCTTAGGAACCTATTCAAAATTTTTAGGAGTGGCAGTCATATTTTATTTATACAAGGAAAAAAAAACAAGATACCATCATCCACCTTTGCCATTATCTGTTACCATCAAAAAGGAGGAAAGATAATGTCAAAATCAAACCCAGGAATCATTCAAAAATAACGCTACACAGAAATATGAGGGGTCTTCATAAAGTTCACAGAGAATTGCATTATGAAAAAACTATGAATGATTTCAATATTTTTTCACCAAAATAAACATCTTGTAATTCCATTTCTCACAAACTTTTTAGAAGTACCCCCCACACATACAAATATATACACTGTTCTTATTTCCTCACTTCTCTGCAGAGAAGTCAAAGCTTTTTCATATACTGCAAGAATATGAGTATTATTTCAAGAAACATTGAGCAAAAACAATTTTCATGCAATTTCATTCCCATGTAAATCATCACTTTTAATTTTTAAAGCAAGTATTGAATAATATGACATGGATGTACCCTTTGTTAAAATTATTTAAGATAGATATGAAGATATGTAGAATAAAAAAGTTTGTAATATATAAGAAATATTTTTAAATAAAAACTGTAAAATATTAAGCCTAAGGGATTAATGATTTTGAAACATACCAATTATGAAGGAAAGACTTTTAAAGTCATTCTTAATAAAGTCATTTTAAAATAAATTCTAGAACTAAAATTTCAGATGCTTTAGATAAAAAATGGTCACTTTAAATAAAACACGGACAATTAGAGTGGAGTAAACCAATGCTAAGATTCTTATCTTACCTGCGGGTTATGGAGAGAGGTTACAGTCTATATATCTTGCTTTAAAAAAATTTAGTCAAGTATGCTTGTTACAAAAATTATTGTAACCTGCAACTAGAAGACATACACGTACAACTTTCAAGCTGGTAAGAAAAAAAAAAATCATTACAGTCAAAAGGAAATAACCACAAAGCATAAACTAAAACAAGAATTTTTTTTTGACAGGCAGAGTTAGATAGAGAGAGAGACAGAGGGAAAGGTCTTCCTTCCGTTGGTTCACCCCCCAATGGCTGCTACACCTGGCACGCTGCGCCGATCCAAAGCCAGGAGCCAGGTGCTTCCTCCTGGTCTCTCATGCAGGTGCAAGGCCCAAGCACTTGGGCCATCCTCCGCTGCCCTCCCGGGCCGCAGCAGAGAGCTGGACTGGAAGAGGAGCATCTGGGACAGAATCCGGTGCCCCAGTCAGGACTAGAACCCGGGGTGCCAGTACTGCAGGCGGAAGATTAGCCAAATGAGCCGCGGTGCCAGCCTAAAACAAGATTTTAATCACGACGTGATATGAATAAACAGGGATCAAAACATCCCATTATACCCCAGAAATTGATATTACATACAATTATTGTCAATTAAAATTGTAAAACAGATGATGCCGAAGACCAAACACATCAATTAACATTACTGATAGAATGAATTAAATTTTTCTATTAAATGGCAAAGGGTCTAAAATCGAGATTAGAGAAGAAAAGCAAGACCCAGTCAAAGGCTGTTGTTTAAAAGAGGATTTTAAATAACATAAGAAAAGGTTGAAAATACAGAGTTGAAAACCTAAGTAAATGGAAACAATAGGAAGGCAGGTGGCAATATTACAAGCAAAGTATAGCTCGAGCAAAATGCATTAAATGGGATAGTTCATATTTATAAAAGTTACATTCTGCCAAACAGGTATGTCAAAAACTTTGTAAATTGAAAAAAAAACTAACCTCAAAACACATTAGGAAAAGAACTTTTAGAAATACAGTGAGAAATTGGCAAACTGCAGTCTTAAGGGAGATAACAAACCTCTTTCAGAATGTGACAGATCAAGTATTTGAAAAAGAGTACTTGAATAACACAATTAAGGAGTTTGATTTATGGAAGAGAAGAAGTGAGGGGAAAACTTTGTATGTTACAGATGTAGGATGTGTATTCTTTCCAAATGTTCATGGAACAGTAATGAAAAGGAGGCACGGCTAACACTGCAAAGACCAGTTCAACCAGCTCCTCTAAAGAATGCCAATTAGCTAGACTTTGTCCTCAATGCTGTAGTTCAGGAATAGAATACTTCTGCATGGGCTTTGAAAATGAAAGAAATCATGTGAACAGAGGAATGAGAAGGCAATGTGGGCTCTATGATGCTTGCACAACATCTTGAAGTAGATTTTGAGTATCTTGATTGGATATTTTTTCCAATTTTATTGGAAATTTTCATTAAACTCCATTTCAGTCTAATGAGGACTGCATTGTTCCATCAAGGCCCAAATGAGGGAGTTTCCTCTGAACCTCCTCAATAGCTTTTCAACATGGAATCCCTGGTTTCTAGACTAGAGGCCACATTTCTTTTGGGGTCTGACAGAGGACACCCTATCTGTCCACCTGTTTCCAGTTCCCAAAGTCACAGATGAAATCTGATGAACATCTGATGAAAGCTGGGAAGGAAACCCAGGACAGAAACATTCAATAATTATCCCATGGCTTTGCTGAGCACTGTAAGTAGACTTGCAACAAGATGCTTGAGAAAAATTGTACCAAAAAATCAGAACAGTCAAAAAGCGCAAGTTAATTCACTAAGCTGGAGGAAACAGAACTAATTCAGGGGAGAGAAAGGAAGTTTAAAATAATTGAAATGGGTTCTATGGTGAGATTCAACAAGTTATTTTATCCGTAAAACAAGAACAGTTGCAATAATAAGGGGAATAAGAGTTAGCAAAAATGAGTCATGTAATTCCTGACATCTGAAAGCTTGAGAGAATACTAGATGGAAAGTCAAGGAAACTTTCCAGACTCCAGAAAAAAAATAATATACAGAAAATGTGAAAAATGTCAGCACAATCAGTCCAGGAGCATCAACATCTGTCTCCTCGTAGTTTCAGAAGGAAGTCAGTAAGGAAGGGGATGCAAGCAATTTATCAAAGAAATAATAAAATGTAATTATCCAAAGCTTAAACCAACGAAAGGAATGCGAGACTTCATTTTGAGGAGTCCATCTGGTGCTAGGGAAAAATCTAAACACATTCTTATAAGATTTCAGAACACTGGGATTCTAAAGAATATCCTAAAAGCTCTTAAAGAGATTACAATGTTTATCTTCAAAAGCAGAAGGACCAAATTGGTTTCAGACATTACATAAGCAATGCTGGATGCCAGGAAACATCATGGCAATGCCTTCAAAAGTTCTCAGTGAACATTATTTTGAACCTGGAATTCTAGCTCTCAATCAAGAGTCAAAACAAAATAAAGTCCTATTCAGACATAAAACTTTCCATGTATGGATTTGTTCTTAAAGAAATATTTCAAAATGTATACAAACAACAACCAAAAAATGGAATCCACAAGTGAAGAAATGTGATTTAGGAGACATTAGACCAAAGAAGCAAAATTAAAGGAAATTCCAGGAAGATGACCACGCAGTTGTCTGGGATACTCAGGTCTGCAATAGAACAGAGTCCTAATGCCCTTTAAGAAGTGTTTCCAAGAAACCAGTGAATTCTGAGTAATAAATTTCTTGGAGGAAAACTGAATCATCCTGATGAAAGGTAAAGGCATATCAGAATACTTAAAAGTAAAAAAAATGCTCTGTTCCATCTCTCTCCCCACTTCTAAACTTTTATTAATTGTGTTTCTACTTTAAATGGCACTGGTTCAATGACATAAGAGTGTTATGTCCAGGAGAGTGTTCTAGCACAGCAGGTTAAGCCACTGTGCGGACCACCTGCATCCCATATTGGAGTTCCTGGGTTCATGGCCTGCCTCTGTTTCCAATCCAGCTTCCTGCTATTGTGCCTGGGAGGCAGCAGCTGACAGCTCAAGCACTTGGGTTCTCACCACCCACATGGTAGACCCAGATGGAGTTCCTGGCTCCTGGCTTGAGCAGGCCCAGCCCCTGTTGTTGTAGCCATTTGGGGAGTGAACCTGCAGATGGAAGATTCTCATTCTCTCTCTCTCTCTCTCTCTCTCTCCCTTTCAAATAACTTAATTTCAAAAAATTCATCTATGTTAAGCTATGAATCATTTTATCTTATTTTACAGTCAATATTTCATATATTGGCATTTTTATATCCACCTTATAAATAGAGAAAACAAATTATATGGGATTACAACTGCTTATATGAGTACACTGGGGCAAAATATGAACAAAAGCTCAGCTTCAGAAGTTTTTTGCAGATACTACAATAGTTATATTACAGATTAACACTGCCAGCACATTTTTAACTATAATGTTAATATTTCTACAGAAAGAAAAAAATGTAACCGACTTCATGTCCATTCAGTTCAGATTTTGTGACCATATTAGTTCAGGTCATTGCCTCAAGCATAGCCAATCATGGCACCAGACATAGTAACTGAACTGAAGGACAGACTTGTGACCTCAACAGAAGCAAGGGGCCAGCACTGTAGCATGATGGGTAAGATGCCACCTGCAGTGCTGGCATCCCATATGGGCACTGGTTTGAGCTCCAGCTGCTCCATTTCTGATCCAGCTCACTGCTAATGGGCTGAGAAAGCAGTGGAAGATGCTCAAGTCCTTGGGTCCCTGCATGCCTGTGGGAGATCCAAAAGAAGCTCCTGGCTCTGGATCAGCCCAGCTTAGAACATTTCTGAAAATAAGCCATTACAATGGAAAACAATGGTGAGAGAAGACAACAGAGAGGCATAGCCACGATAGAATTATGTAAACCTCAACATCCTTCTCTGCCTGGAAACCGTCCTATCCCTGGAATAGCCCTCTCTTGCTTAGCATAGCATTATTTGAGTTTCTGACATTGGTAACTGAAAGAGTCCAGTCTAATTCTACATTTAAGACAAATCACAAGCACATTTCAATAGCTGGAGAGAAAGCAAAGATGCCTGCTGTCACCGTGGGTTTAATAAATTTACATGAGAATGTTAGCCAATACTATAGGGGAGGAAAACTAGAAGTATAACTATTAGGAAAAATAATAGAAATAAATTTGTGGCTAACATGAAGAGAATCTCTCAACTAAAAGAATATAAGAATTCTGAAAAAGAAAACATTTGGATCTTATACACACATGCACACATACACAAATCTAGGAATAATCTTAATGAAAAAGTTGGATGTGCTACATAAGAAGTCATGCAAATATTGGGGGGAAAGTTATCCAGGCAGAAGGAACAGAAAGCACACAGTCTGAGGCCGCAGCATACGTGAGACATTTGAGGCACTGCCAGAAGCCCGGTGTGGATGCACACAGTGGACTAGGGGACATGTGGCAGGAGATGAGATAAGAGATGATGATACCTGGCAAGGTCTTGGGAGCAGGTATAACGGCTTGGGATTCTTTCTCTGGGTATCATGGAGACCCACAAGAGGAGGAGTTCAAGCTAGGACTACAATAATTTGTGTTTGATTATCATTGGATTCCCCTATTTGCTGTGTGACAATCAACAGTGAGAAGAAAAAGAACAGTTGGGAAACCATTGTGATTATCCACATACCACCACCACCACAAGATGACAACTCAGGCCAAGGTAAGAGCAATGGCGTTGGTATACGGTTTTCAGATCCGAGAGAGACTGTAAGTGACTAACAAATATACAAATGCACACGTGCACGTGTCTTACCTGTTGTTTTGAAAAACTGTCCTCATTCATGTCTAAAGAAGATTTGAGAGTTATAAAATGATCCCCACTCATTGATTCAATAAGCATGAGTGGAGCTCAGCAGCTGTGGGTTAGACACAAGCTCAGCTATGAGAGAAGACACACACAGTTCCCGCACCAAGGAGCTCAGGGTCGCATGAGCGACAACATGAACAGCAGAACCATGAAAGCACAGGAGCGTGCTGGGGCACCTTCTCTGGCCCTTCCTGCCCCCATGGTGTGCACGACACACAATGGCTCCCCAATGCTGTTAGGATGAGCCGAGGTCTTCAACAAGGCCAGTATGGTCTGGATCACTGTGCTTCTGCCACAGTGGCCTTCAGATTTCCCTAGGTCCTCAGACCCTGGCATACCCTGTCCCCTTCAGTTAGACTGTGCAAATGCTGTCCAACCCACCAGCAGCACTCTCTCCTCCCTCTTCTTCTGCCTCCCTGGGGACCCTAGTTTACTCATGAACGACTGCCCCAGCTCATTGTCCACATGAAACCCCCACCACTCGCCTCCCCTTGGTAACGCGTCATGCTAGTTTAGTTTATATTTCCTTATGTGACTATTTGGTTAACTCATGTTTCTTCCACTATACTGTGAGAGACTAGGATTGCACTGTTTTTAGCTCATATCTTATTTCCAACTCCTAGATGCTTGTCTCACAGCAGAGACCTGATAAATATGTGTTAGCTGGATGGATGAAACCCATTATCATTACATTAAGAGTATTTACTGACTTAAAGAAAAATCTGTATATTTGAAAGGCAGAGTTACAGAGAGAGAGAGAAGGAGAGAGAGAGAAAGAGATCTTCCCTTTGCTGGTTAACTCCCTAAATGACCGTAACAACCAGGGATTGGTCAGCCTTAAGCCAGGAGCTTTCTCTGGGCCTCCCACACGGGTATGGGGGCCCAAGTACTTGAGCCACTCTCCACCACTTTCCCAGGCACATTAGCAGGGAGCTGGATCAGAAGCACAGCAGCACTGATTCGAACCGGTGCCTGTGGCTTTACCCCACTGCACCTTATAGCCAGCCCCTGACATTTTTTTACATTAAGCATAAGCTCCTTGTGGGCAAAAACCATGTATGCTTTTACATTCATCCTCAGCATGCAAAAAAATTTCTGCCATAGAAAAAAGGCTGAACAGCTATCTGTTGACAGGTGAATGGTAAGAACAGATACTACACTTGATCTTAGCCAAAAGGCCGAGAAGAGATGTTGAGAGGTAAATGAATGAGCAAATGATTAAACAAATTAACATTTCCCTAAAACCAATTTCCACTTGTTAATTCTTCTGAGATGTAGAATAAATATACATACACTCACATAACATCAAACCTATAGGTATGATTGTTATGTTTTTAAAACAGGAAGAGGAAATGAATTCCAAGAGCAAGAAATTATTAGGTATCCAAATATTTTTAAGTTTGGGCTTGTGAATAAAACAATGTTTTCATACAGTTACTAATCTGATCTTTCTCCTGGAGACCAAAATGCTTAGTGAAATAAGCCAGTCCCAAAAAGACAAATATCATGTTTTCCCTAATTTGTGGTAATATACAGAGTACAAAAAGGCAATGTATACAAGCACAATTAACATTTTGAGATTATTTATTGTTTATAGCCCTTGTCTATATTCTTGAGGAACAGTGGTTTTTCTATTCATTGCTTGTTGAATTCTTTATTCAGCAGAGGGTTAATTTTGGATTATAAACTTGGGATTATAAAAAAATTAAAAGTGTATTATTATAAAAAGAAAAATAAGGAAAGGAGGGAGAGTGGGAGTGATGGAAAGAGGGAGGGTTTGGTGGCAAGTATCCTTATACTGTTAAAGTGATATGAAAGAAATACATGAAATTTATTTCATTTATATAAACTAAAAACTTTTCTTAAAGTTTTTTAAAAAATCCTTAATTAAAATGCTAAATATTCCCAGTGGTCATCTCAATGGAGACCACAAGAAAGAAGACAATAATCTGTGCCCAAACACCATCCTTTAGTCCAAAGGCCCCCGAAGCCGACTAGCAGGAAAGAAAGGCCACCACCAATAGGAAGAAGCAGCCAAGGCTTTGTGGAAGCAGTTCAGCCTTTGCCAAAGAAAACTGAGAAGTAGGGAGGGTCCTTCATGCATTAAACCAGGGATGTACTTTCATTGCCCACTGTGAAAAAGAGCTCTCCCACGTGGGAGAGAGAAGTTTCCACACAACTCCAAGTCAGGAAGAAATCAGGACAAAAACAGGACAAAGAAACCCTGCAGAGTTTCCCTTAAGCAATGGCAACACAAAGAGAGTGACCAAAGAACAGAGTGAGGAAGTCTAACACCTCTAGCAGAGTCTGGTATTTTACTGGATTAGTCCGTGAACTCAGCCTTGTCCCGCACACCGGCATCTCCTACAACTCCTCAGTTATGTTGTCTTCACATCACCAAGGCATAGGAGACAGACTTTTTAACACTAAAAGCTGAACAATGTCTGACCTTGTCTCATTTCTATAAAATTTATTGCATCCACATATTTTTCAGCACGTTCACCTTCAATTTTTTTTTTTAAGATTTATTTTATTTGAAAGTCACAGTTACACAGAGAGAAGGCGAGGCAGAAAAGTGTGTGTGGGAGGGGAGTCTTCCATCCTCTGGTTCAGTCCCCAATTGGCCACAACAGCTGGAGCTGGAGCTTTGCCAATCCGAAGCCAGGAGCTTCTTCCAGGTCTCCCAAGTGGGTGCAGGGGCCCAAGGGCTTGAGCCATCTTCTACTGCTTTCCCAGGCCATAGCAGAGAGCTGGACAGGAAGTGGAGCAGCCAGGACTAGAACGGGCACCCATATAGGATGCCAGCACTGCAGGTGGTGGCTTTACCCACTATGCCACAGCGCCAGCCCCACATTCAATTTTTTAGTAAAAGACTCTACTCTCTGGAAATGTGCTTTTCCAGTTAGCTGGACGAGAACATTGTCCACACGCCATCTTCCCGGGCCCATGTGAAGCCACTTCCCATGGGGAAGCACTCACTGTAAAGCCGTCCTCTGGGACTGCCGCATCAGGTTCTGCTCCTCTGGAGCTCCTGCCACTACGCATCAGCTTTTAAGTGCTTAAAGACACTCGCAGGGGTTGCACAGTTAACAGTCCCATAATGAGTCGCTTCTCCTAGCTAGAAAAGATATTTCCGTCACATCCATATTTGATTTTCTGGAAAATCTATAGTAGCCTAAGCTTCACACGTGAGCCAGTATAAGCTTATTATAAGCCTCCGGTTTGTCTTTTTGCAACCCTTCTGGACTCTCCCTGTGCTCCAGGAGGAAAAAACATAATCCAGAAACAAAGTAACTTGACAGGCTGAGTACATAAATTAAGTGAATAAATTCTCTACAAATAGGGCTCTTGATAGTACACTTAAAGTACAAATACTAGTTCTACAGCACACCCAAGGAGTTCATTTTTAAAATGAATGAAATGATGCCAGAGAGATGACATTTTAGAATTATTTTTCCTCACTCGTCGACTTACAGTAGCTCCACTCCCTGAGTGTGCTCAAATGCTCTTACTGGAAAGAAAGGGACCCGCTTTACATAAATGCCACCATCTTCATGCTGTACAACATTGTGAAATACCATTGTCATGGAAAATCAATTGATTACATTGTCCCCAGGGCTCCATAGACCAAGGCATTCAAAACGGTGCTCTGTTTTTAAAAGGCATATATCTAATAGAAAGGGAAGAGATCAGAAAGTTGGGGATACATTCCATTGCTGTATTCATCATTAACCTAGATCCACCTTCAAGACAAAGCATGTTCAATGGAATTTTCTTCTTCATAAGGAAGTCATAAGTATTACTGACCTAACATCCTCTAAATAATTTAGAGCTTCTCAATACAAATAGATGGAAAGATAAGTGTCAGGTAGCATTCAAAGATGTAGAGCATCTCTAAAAGCCGGATCATATCTGTCTTATTTTTAATGATATAAAAGTCCCATAAAACATCACTGATACGCAGTTTGTGTTTAGAAAACAAATTCTAAACAGCAAGAAGAGAGGTGAACTCAATGGAAGTGTTCAGAAATATAAACCACGGTGTCACCCAAGGGTAAGGAGCTCACCGGAGGTGAGAACTGTTGACAAATTAGGGAACAATTCAGACAGAAACTAAATCTAACTTGGAGGAGCAGCAAATCTATGCAAAAGGGGCTCTCCCACATCAAACTAAAGGGAACAGAAATGTTTTATAAAACATTATAGAACAGATTTTATAGAACACTCTCACATATTACAGTTTTGTTGAAATTCCCTATTAGTAGGCATTCTGAAAAATCAGCAAAATACCTGAGGAAGAGCACTCATTTGCCACTACCTCTCAGATCATCCTAAGAACATTCTTTCAGCAACTTGACAGTAAGCAGCAAACAGGGTAACACAACCCAAGAGAGTTCATGCCTAGCAGAAAACCCTAACGTTTTACTGATATGACAACATCACAAAGAAACTCAGCTGAACTGACACACCTACTTTTTGCAGTACTCGGAAGATGAAATGCCAAACAACCAAGTTCTATCTCTGATATTGTCATTGATCTGGCATGGAGCTGCATGGAAAATAAAAAACCCTAAGGTCAGTCTACTGACTTCATTTTTAAAGAAAACAAATGTGATTTTGAAGGTATGGCTTATAGATTAGCTTTCTGTTGTTGTAAAACAAATCCTGGACTTTACTCTTAATAGCCACGATGGAGGACTTGAAATCGTGATCAGGTGAGACACGTGTTGTGATGCAGCAGGCTTAGCTGCTACTTGGGACGTTGGCAGCCCATATGCGAGTGCCCAGGATGGAGTCCCACCTCCAGCTCCGCTTCTAATGAGCCTTCCTGCCAACACACAACCTGGGAGGCAGCAGCTGGTGGCTCTAATACTTGGATCCTTGCCACCCACATGAGAGACCCTGATGGAATTCCTGGCTCCTGGCTTCAGCCTGGCCTAGCTCCAACTGTAGCCAGCATTTGGGAAGTAAAGCAGCAGATGGAAGATCTTTTTCTTTCTTCATAACTTTCAAATAAACAACTTTAAAAAAAAAAAAAGCGAGAGATGTGCAATCAGATATAATAGGCTAATGCAAGCCCCTCATGCTCAGAATTTTAGACTGAAACCCATATTCCCAATCACGACCTCTCAAAAAAACAATGAACAATATAAATGCTGGCACTGGGGACAGTATTGTGGTACAGGTTAAGCCACTGCTTGTGATGCCTACATTACATATGAGTGCCAATTGGAGTCCAGCTGCTCCATTTCCAATCCAGCTCCCTGCTAATATACCTGGGAAAGTAGCAGAAGATGGTCCAAGTGTTTGGGCACCTACACTCATGGGAGACCCTGACAAAGCTCCTGGCTTCAGCCTGAGCCAGCTTCAGGCTTTGCAGCCATTTGGGGAGGGAAGTGAACCAACCGATAGAATTAAAAATAAATGCTGGCATAGCATTCCCTTCCTTTAGGAGATTACTTTTTGGTGGAAAACTCATAATATTAGATTCTACAGTTAAATATTGTCCTGAGTCACTGTCAGATATTACATAAATATTAACTTGGGTGAAGAGCGCTCCTTTTTGTAATGCCTATGGTACCACTTGGTGCCAAGATGGGATGAAGAGCTGAAGGTGTTTCTGAATATAAACATAAACCTTCAGAGATCAAATAGATCCTAGATTAAGCACCTCTTGGCACAGTTACAAGCGATTTGCCTTGGGAAAAATGTCAAAACTCAAAGCCAGACCAGAGAATAGTCCATTGCTTTGTATTTTGGTCATATTCACTTTGAGAGTGAAACAAAAGACCAAAAACAGAGACCCCTACCACTGCAGGCTCAAGATAGCGCGTGCTCATCAATGAAACCTGCACACATGTTTCTCCCCTCCATTCCCCAAAAGCATCGCTAGTAAATATCCATCGACACAAAAGCCTCCCTTCCCCTACTGCTTTGTGTGCTGTGGCAGGAAGCAGTTGCTGGCTGCGATCATGAAAAATAACAACCGCAGACACTGAGACACATGCCACAACGTTCCCGTGGAAATCAAACTCGGAGGAATTTTTTAAATGTTTTCAACACATCAGCATGAAGCATCGACCTAGTTGGAATCACTTAGATCTAAAGCAAATGCACTGATTGTTTTCACAGCAGGCTTTTCTTCTCGGAGCCGAAACAGGCGCACCAGCCAGGGTTGCGAGGAAAGGTTTTCAGCCCCCTGCCTTGGTCTGCTATAGCCTGTGACACGATCAATACCAGGGTGAGCAGCACAGGAAGCTCAGGGAAGATTATGAAGATGAGGTGAGTGACAGAATTACCTTACGGGATTTGTTCTCTCACCTTGAAGCTCATCTTCCTCAGACAGAGACGGAAAATCATCAGGGCCCAGACCAAAAACTGGGAGGTGGGAAGCTGGGCCTGAGAGACCACACGTGCTGAGCTGGCCACTGTGTCTTTTTGCATCCCATCATCCTCAGGAAAGAGCATGTTCTGCAGTAAATCAAGGGCAGCATCCTGATTAATGAGGAGCCAAATGCCAGCGTCTCTCTCTCTCTCACAGGCCCGGGACAGCAGCAGGTGCGCAATAATTGGCAGCCGTGATGTAGGGTGTATTTTTATTACTATTAATACAACTAATCCTCTTGTTTTACTTTTTAATCCCAGACAGGTATCAGGCATGTAAATAAATATTCACAAAGTACTGCCTTTCCAGTTAAAATTTCAAATGGCACCTGGAAAGACCACAGATGCCCTTCCTTGATTTATTGAGGGCTTCTCAGCACAGGCAGTGCTACTAGTGCACAATTTTCTTCCCCTTCCTCAGAAATCCAGAGATGCTTAAGCAGTTGGGTCAGTTCATCCATACTGGGCTTGTCCTGGAGCTTCACAGGGGCACCAATTTAGTAGAATGAATTATCATTCCAAATGGCCAGTATGCAAGAAAACTCATCTCTTGACTATTACTCTGAACAGTCCCGGCCAACTAAGCAGAGTTGACAATCTTTCTATTAATCACATTGACAGAATATTTCCAACCTACATCTGTGCAGATGAGAGAACTTTCAGAAAGCTCAGGGAAAAAAAAAAAAAAAAAAACGGAGGTAAAAGTTTACTCAGGTGCAAAACATTTTTAAATCCATGCATAGCTTTGTGATTCTATGCACTTCCCATGAACTTTTGGAAGACCCCTTGTACAATCCATTGGTGCAATCCTAAAACTTTAGGTTTCTTTGTATTTACTAAAGTTTACTCAGTTTGTAATAAATATCCTAGAAATTCAAGGCTATTTTTTTCCTTAAGCCACTAGAAGTACATGTAGAAAAGTAATGTGTTCTAGGCCTGCTTAATTATTATTACCAAAACATCTGAATGAATCATTACATATTTTATTCTGTTTCCTTTAAAAATATTAAACATTTATATATCTCATTTTAAATGGAACACCTGTTCATTGATAAGTAAAGAAATATGATTCCTAGAACCTAGAAATTATCACAACCAAAAGTTTGGTTACTCTTTATGATCTTTTTAATTTCTACACATACCTTTTGTTAAATAATTAGTACCTTACCATATAAACCATTTTTTCACCTAATATTACATATTATAAGCACATACCCAGGTCATTCAACTTCTTAGAAAACAGTTTTAATATCATATGATCTATGGATTTACCTTAAAATACTGAGTCATTCCCCTCTTTTAAGACATTAGAGCTTCTTTTCTGTATGAGTTCTAACAGAATTTCTTCATGCAGATCTCAGAGTGTTTCCTAGAAACAGAATTACTGGGACTGGCATTGTGGCCACTTGCAATCCACGACCCATGTCAGGCTTGAGTCTCAGCTGTTTCACTTCAGATCCAGCAGAAGCAGCTGTAGATGGCCCAGATTCTGGGCTCTTACAACCTGTGTGGGAGATCTGGAGAGAGTTCCAGGCTATTGGGTTCAGTCTGGCCCAACCCCAGCCATTCTGACCATTTGGAGGTTGAACCAGCAGATGAAAGACCTTTGTCTCTCTGTCTGAATCTGTCTCTCTTTCTCTCCTTTCTCCCTTCCTTCTCCCTCTCATGCTTGCTGTCTTTCTTCCTTTCAAATAAAAAAAAAATGAATCTTTTTAAAAAGAGAAGAATTACAACTAGCTCAAAGATCAAAACAAATTATTATGTTTGTGGGTTATTTTAAATATATTTCTATTGCCGAAATTCTAAGAATTTAGAAAATAAAAAATAAACTCTCAAACTATGCCACAAGTAAGAGATTAATATTTTAGTGTAACCTTGATGGGTTTCTGTACACATACATAAATATTTAGATATGCCTCTTACATGTTTGTATTATTTATAAAATCCAAGCATGTAGTACATAATGTGTTATAACCTGCTTTTTCCAGTTAACTAAATAACGGAGAGTTTTTCCATGTCATGAAGTCTCCCAAATTCAAGAGTGAGGATAAGTAATTAGGGTTGGTTTTCCACAAGTCTTCTCCCATTGATTATGGATGAAGAGGAATACGATTACTAGCAGTTCAGCAAACTTTAATACAGCGTCTTCTTCTTTACCTAACACTAATATCTGATCCTTCAGGAAGCCTTCACATGTATATGCCAAGGATACACTGGGCAGGAGAGGGAGCAGAAGGAAAGACAGGAGGAACACAGCAGGGAAGGAGGAGATGAGCATCAGGAGATATCCAGAAATGCCCCCCCCCAAAAAAAAAGGCAAACAGCTGTATTGCTAAGAAACTGACCAAAGTAGCAAGTCAGCAATCCTTTTTATACCTTAATACTTTTAAATTACTGATCTCAAAACAAAACCAGAATTATGTTAAGAAATCAGTTTCAAAATCCCTAGACTTTGCCTAAAGAAGAACAAAGTCACTTAGTTTTTCTAGAACTCCTTATCCAAAGATAATTGCATAGCTCTGGAAGCATTGCTTGCTCCTTTGCTACTAAGTACATACTTCAAGAAAGATGTACAAAAGGCAAACATAACTTATTTAATATCCTATTTGTTATTATTTCTAGGTCTTCTTGGGTTAAAGTGTCAAAGAGTAACATTTGATATAGCCCTGTTATTTTAAACCTCATGTGATTTATGAACACATCACCACCACCACCATCCCAACCACCACCATAATCACTACCATCATCATTACACCGTTACCTTCACCATGCCATTATCACCATCCATTTTCCCCATTCTCCCCAAGTTGATCATTCATTCTTCAGGGCTTAGCTGAATCGTGGCCTTCCCACATTTCCCAGTATCCACCTGAGCAGTAACAAACCCCCTCAGGGTGGTCCATTGGAAAAGAAAAGCAGTTTATTCAGCTCACAGTCTTAGGGGCTAACCTTCAAGTCAGAAAGCCCAGGGGCTCAGTCTTTGGTGAGGGCTTCTTGATGGGTGGCATCACAATAGATGTTTCTGCAGAAGAGATCACAAGGCAAGAGAGCGGAGAGGAGCCATTCTTGTTCTTTAATAACACCCCACTCTCATGGGAACCAAGTGCTGCCCCAGTAGAGAAATACATGGATCTCTCACTAGAGCAGCACCCCCAGCGGCCTGTCTCCCTCAAGGCTCCACCTCTTAGAGGGTCCTCCATCTCTTTATATCACTACACTGAGGACCAAGCTACCAACACACGAACCCTTGGAGAACACACTCAAATTGTATTTAAACTATGGCACATCCTCAGTTACAATTTATCCTTTTAGTAATGTTTATTTCCTAATGCTTATCACCAGGTGGGATTTTTCTTTGTTTTCTTTACTTGTTTCACATCTGTTTCTTTGCCTGCAACGCAAAGTAGGTGGTGGGTACAGGAATCATACCTATCATAGTTATTCTGTCCTTAGTACCTTATACATTCTCTGACTAAAGCAGGTACTCAAATAAAAACAACAGAAATTAATCTGTCACCTGCAATGAATTCTTTGGTTATAAATTCTAACCTAATGCAAGAGGAAAAAAAATTGTGACAAAGAATGATCTTCCCAGTATATTTTGTTTCAGTATGGAAATTTAGTGCTGCTATGCCCATAAGAAGTTGTTTTCAAATGGTGTACAGACCATATGGTCACTATCAAGAACAGGTGTTGCATAAGAGCAGAAAAAGTGGCCTGATAGGAGGGGTGAGTTGAGAGGAAATAAAGAATTATTCACTAGAAAGCATCTCTCACCTGCTCAATGTGAGATCTCTACCACTCAATCTTTCAGGTTAAGATTCTATAATGGTATGAAAAATGTAAAATGTGAATACCTCATGATAATTTGCACATAAATATATGAACACAATTACAGATATTTGTAGAACACCTGGCAGGTAATTTTGGCTTGCCAAGAACTGAGGTGTTGGAAGATAGGAGGAAAAATAAAGGTCATATCATTGTTAAGAATGGACAAGACATTGCACAGGAGACCCAATACCTGGAGGAGGAAAGACACCAAGGCTTGAGTGGGAAAGATCAGCCTTGATCTTTTTTAGACAGTCTATGAACAAAATTTGGCAATATTTTTATTCCACTTCAACAACTATATTTGAGTTAAGCGATTTGTAACTTATGGGGAGAAACAAAGATCCAAAGTGCTCAGTCTTGACAGCATTACAAATGCATCAAAGTAAAATTAACATCTAGTTACAGGTTGGGGTGTTCATGGGTGTGTGTTGAAGGAAAGGAGAGCAGGAGAGAGAACAAAGAGCATGGTTAACAGAAGAAATACAGTGGAGAGGAGTCTGATACTGGCACTGATGTATAATAAGCATTTGTAAAATATTGAGCTCGCTTCGGTAGACCTTACAAGTGGTCACTAGAAATAAAGACTTATAAGTAAATCGTTGTTAAACAATAAGGGTCTCCCTATTTATTAAGTCATAGATATACTCCCTAAGGGAAATCCCCCAGAATATCTCCAAGCTTCACTTAACACAAGCAGAATTCTCTGCTAAGGCCAGCCTGCTTAAGCAGTGTGATTCAGCTACCCCCAAATATGCTGAAACCTTGAAAAGAAAAGCATTTCACTTGATTTGACTTCCCCACTCCTCACCTGTCGCTCCCCCTCTTCATGGAGGAACGACACAGGACCCTGCGCTGTTCTTTCGTCTGCTCGGCCCTCCCCGGGTTTGCTGCTGGTTCTTCCTGGGTTGGCTACTGACCCTTCCACCTCCGTGGAAGGGCGGTTCCCCCTAGCCACTTTTCCCCACTTCCGCGGGGGAGCAGCACACCGCTGGCCGGCTCTCTCGGGGGCTGCACAGGTGTTCCTTCAGATAGATGTTCCTCTTAGATGTTCCTGGTGTATGTTGTCTCTCTCCTCCTTTATAGTCCTCTTCCGCCAATCCCAACTCTGCTACCCACACGCCAAGTACGCTGCTCTCCTCCAATCAGGAGCAGGTCCTACAGTTTATTGGTGGAACTGGAGGCAGCTGTGTAGAAGCTGTTTCTCCCTTCTCAGCGCCATATTGTGGGAGAGCAGATGCATAGAATAAGTCTTAATTCCAGTAACTTAGTCTAGTCCGAGTTGCTCCCAGTTGCTCCCCACACTCACCCATACACTGCTCCCTTCTCTTGTCTTCCCATTCACAAAACTGAATTACAAGTAGAGCTAAAATGTGGTTTAATTATCTTTCCAAGTTTCAAGAGACTTTCAAAAATCTATGATTATGAACAGAAAAGGAAAAGTTACCATGTCTACTTTAAGGAAACAAAGCAATGAGATTCCATCCTTGGTAGGAAACATATTTGTTCTCTTGCACTGAACTGAAAATATCTCACATAACCAGACCTTCTTGAATTGATCCCCCTTTGCCAAATGCACATATTTCCAACAAAGCAATCATGACTGTAAAAGTGGGCTTTAGAAATATTAATATTACAGTGTTATGGTAAAAATACTATTAAGAACATAATTGCCATATAATCAGTACATAAGCTTAAAAGTGGATGTTGTCAATGAAAGAGGGGGCCAGGACCAGGGGAGAGAGTTGGCATGAAACAGTTGTATGAGGTTGCCACAGCCTAGACAAGGATGGCATGGCTGGCAAGGGCTTATTTGAGATGGGAAAAAGCCAGTGGTTCCCACAACAACTGTAACTTAATCAGTTCCTTATACAGTTTATTATGACATGGAAGTTGACACCACATACCAAAGTACTAAATACTACACACGCTTGAGGGGTCCAAGCTATTGTTGCTATGGGAGCTGTAAGTTCTAAATGGCGATAAAAATGGAGTACGAACCACTTGCAGTCTTGGATCCTGCCTTTATGGAAACCCTGAGCATTCATACATTTGACAAATCTTTATTGCGTGCCTACTATGTGTCAAGCATTGTGCTAGAAACAGTGGGAAAATATGGCCTTTGCCTCATGTAGTTTATGAAGAAATACATGCGCTGGGACATTATAGTTCTCCAAAACACTGAGGAAATTCTGCCCTCTGTGGCCAACAATAGATTTCACATTTTTCAAATGATACATGGAGGAAACCTATAAGATGGAACTGCTACTAGAATCCACTCCTGAATACCCACTACTCCAACTCCAGTGTCTGTCCCTTAAAACTAACTTTCTAATGTACTGTGCTATTTTCTGCTGCGGGGCTTTAAAGTGTAATGTGGTGGCCTGTTCTTTCTCCCTGTGCCCTCTCCCAACACACCATTTGAACAAATAACACAATCAGCATTAAGAAAATCTTTAGAACTTAAATTTTCCCAAAATTGCCTCCCACTAAAATATGTTACAAGGTGTTTAGCCTAGTAGTTAAGACACCCATGTCCCACATCAGAGCGCCTTGGGTTGGATTTCTGGCTCTATTTCCTGATTCCAACTTCTCTCCAATATAGACCCTGGGTAGTAGCAGTGATGGCTCACCTCATTCAGTTCCTGTTCCCCACTTGGGAGACTTGGATTGCATTCCCAGCTCCTGACTTCAGCCCTGCCTTGCTTTAGACATTGTGGTCATTTGAGAAATGCACCAGCTTATGGGAGATTATCTATCTAAATATCTGCCTATCAAATAAATTTTAGAAATGTCTATAATTATTTATGTGTTTTAGAGTATATATACTTATTTTTGGTGTACATGTATCCCATAAATATCAAGATATATACACATCTACCTATAGGTATACTTTTTTATGATGAGATCATATTATATCCAGTGTAAATTCTCTCACTGAGCTGGGTACTGTAGCATCATCTTCATGAGTGGTCAAAATTCACTCTAGTACATCATAATCATGTAGGACAGCTCAAGCTACACTGTACCTGATGAAGAACGTGGAAGAAGATTCCCTCCACCACCCTTAATCTCTGGAAGTTTCAAGGTCTAAGAATTGTCACAAGTAATTTATGACTAGAATAAATAGGAGAGTAATATATAACTCACACCTTATACACATGATTGTTGATAGGGGCTCTGGAAGGGATGAAAAGGGAAGAATGGAAAGAGAAAAGATTTAATCATTACAAAAATGGCCAGAGAAAATAGATACACATGTAAAGACAACTTTGCAAAGAATAAATCTATGTTCCTTCAATCTAAATCAACAAGAGCTTGGGGCCAGTGCCTTGGCACAGTAGGTTAATCCTCCACCTATGGCGCCAGCATCACATATGGGCATTGGTTCGAGTCCTGGCTGCTCTACTTCCAGTCCAGCTCTCTGCTATGGCCTGGGAAGGCAGTGGAGGATGGCCCAAGTCCTTGGGCCCTGCACCCGCATGGGAGACCCAGAACAAACTTCTGGCTCCTGGCTTCGGATCGGCACAGCTCCGGCTGGTGCAGCCATTTGGGGAGTGAACCAGCAGAGGGAAGACCTTTCTCTCTGTCTCTCCCTCTTGCTATCTTTAATTCTACCTCTCAAATAAATAAATAAAATCTTAAAAAAAAAAAAAAAAACAAGAGCTCATACTTAGTATCCACTCATGGGTGGCCCGATAGCTATGAAGTAAGTGCCCAGAGAATAGGGTCTCAGCCAGGTTTCTCATCACCCTTGATCAAATCAGTTCATCTCTAGGAGAAATGGTAAAATAGGTATTACCTAGATCAATGAAAGGTACTAAGGAGGGAATGGAGCTAAATTTTGGTTTGGGTCAGCTGGACTTGATGACCTCTTTCTTGTACAATTTCTACAATTAGATGAAACTCACGTTTCTTCTTAGAAGGACCTGATCATATTTGCTTACATAAATTTATTCCTGCTCTCAGTTCCAAAATGGCTGGGACCTTCTATCCCCAAGGCTTCAAAACTTGACTAATAAGTTTATTCAATGATTGATTGATTGTTGAGTGAATTTTTTTTTCCATTACTACAAAATGTTTCTGCTCACTGGATCTAGATCCTAGGTCATGCCCTTAACCAACCTTAGCATAAGCACGAGAGATATTTGGTACCAAAGGGATATACAAAGGATTAAACCCCAGAGGTCACCACTGTGGGAAAATAGAACAGAGTTTTACAAAACCACGCTCTGAGGATTCATATGAGGCCAGACTTGTTCAGGCAGGCAGGTGAAGGACTTCCAGAGGAACTGTTGCCTCAAAAGGATGGACAGGATTTAAGTAAACAGAAACTGTGATGGAAACCTGAAGGTCTGGAATTTAAAAAAAAAAAAAAAAAAAAAAAAAACACTTCAGGTGTTTGGAAAAAGGAAGTAATCTAGTTTGAGTAAACCAGAGTTTAGAATCTGAATTGGGGGAGTGAAAGAACATAAGCAAATCTGGGAGAGGTTCATGAACCATTGAATGTTGCACATCAGGAAAACAAAACACTCAAAGCTGTGTTCTAAGGTGAATAACCAGCACCTGGAATAAGAGTGAACAATATCAACAACACAGGTGGAGTGTGAGCAAACGAATGATATGATCAAAACGGTAGGTTATGAGGGTTAATGTGGAGATGGAGGGCATCAGAATTGGATGGGAACTGAAAGAACAGACAGAGTACAGGCATGAAGTAAAGAGGGGGTGAACCAGGAAGAGGAATGGGAGTGGTGGAGAAAGTGGGAAATGTGGGAAACAAGATGGAGTCAGCTGGATGCTCCAAGTACACAACCATTCTTGTTTTTTAACTTTTATTTAGTAAATATAGATTTCCAAAGTATAGCTTTTGGATTACAGTGGCTTTTCCCCCCATAACTCCCCTCCCATCCTCAACCCTCCCATCTCCCGCTCCCTCTCCCATTCCATTCACATCAAGATTCATTTTCGATTATCTTTATATACAGAAGATCAATTTAGTATATATTAAGTAAAGATTTCTATGGTTTGCACCTACACAGAAACACAAAGTGTAAAGTACTGTTTGAGTACTAGTTATAGCATTAATTCACATTGGACAACACATTAAGGACAGAGATCCTACATGGCGAGTAAGTGCAATCATTCTTTATTCAGAAGGCCACTGCTCAGTATATTTGCACCCAAGCCTGCCTCAGGCTCTGCTCAACACCACCATATGGGTGATCTAAATGGCATTCACACACAAGGGGACTTCAAAGTTTCATGAAATAAAAATGGGACTAAAAGATGTTTATTTTTGGCACAAGAATTTTGAAATCCATAGTTTTTCATAATACACTTTACTGTAAACTTAAAGATCTGTCTCGTATTTCCAAAATTTTTGTATAAACTTATTTTTAATTCCATTTTCCATGTTTTTTACATATCCTCACATGTCAGCCTTCTGGTCCTGCTCTGTACTTGTACCCTGGGGTAATAGGCAGCCACCTGGTTTCTGAATTCACTTTGCAACCTTGTCCAGTTAACCAGATTTTCCTTGCTGTCCCATGCAGGA
Organism: Oryctolagus cuniculus; assembly: GCF_964237555.1. Lineage (NCBI taxonomy): Eukaryota > Metazoa > Chordata > Mammalia > Lagomorpha > Leporidae > Oryctolagus > Oryctolagus cuniculus. The sequence continues at coordinate 29,052,107 of NC_091447.1, read as the reverse complement.
TTATCCTTTCCTTCTTTCTCTAGCACCTATAGAATCAAGCCCTCTGATACTTCTCCCTCGCCCTTATTTTCCTGTCTCCTCTGAGGCCTGCCAGGTACTAGTCCTTATACCCCCAGCGTACAACACTCTTAAGGAATCCCTGCCTCACCCACCTGGCTTTTCCAACCAACTGTGTGGCTCCCCATCCCACTCTGGCACCTGAACTTATTTCCGGGTTGTTGCTTCACTCTGCCCCATCCATGCAACACTCCCACGGCTTAGAGTTCCCATTCTTTTAGGAAGGGATGATATGGCATTTATCCAAACCTTGATTAATATAGGTAAATTAGAAATAACAGAAAAAGGGTATCAGTAACAAAATGCAAAGTTTTACCCTTTTTGTTAGTTTTAGAGACTGAAGACTAGCTGGATGAAAAGCTTGTTCAACCAAGTGGAAAAATTACTTCTAGGAGAAATGATAAAATGGATATTACCTAGAGCAATGAAAGGTACTAAGGAGGGACTGGAGCTAAATTCTGCCTCTAGAGGGAGAGCTCAAACCCGTGAGAACATGTTACTTTCCTTGTTTACCAAGAGTGTGCTCCAAAACACTCAGAATATCAGACATGTCCCTCTTCAATGGACATGCACATTGAAGGATCAAATCTGAAGTATTTTAGAGGTGATAATTTCCAACTACTAGGTAGAGAAGAGACTTTTTATCAACCTTACTTCTACCCCCAGACCACCAAAGTTTAAAATGCCATTTTATAGGAAGAAATTTACTTGACAATAGGCAAGCAAGATAAAAGACACCGTTTATTCAATTTCAAAATTCATGGAAATCGAAGTATCAATGTTACAAGAAGGTTCTCCAAAATTTAAGAAATTCTTTAATAGAATCCCTAACTTCCCATCACTATAATGCTTAATTATAAAATAATTAGTTCATAAAAATGCATTTAGAAGGGTTGATGAATCTACAAGTGATTACAATCTAGTTAAGGTTTTGTGAAAGATGGATTGAGGGGCTGGGACTGTGGCATAAGCGGGTGGAGCCGCCGCCTGCAGTGCTGGCATCCCTTATGGGAGCCAGTTTGAGTCCTGGCTGCTCCACTTCCAATCCAATCTCTGCTATGCCCTGAGAAAGCAATAGAAGACTGCCCAAGACCTTGGGTCTCTGCACCCGCATGGGAGACCCAAAAGTTCCTGGCTTCGGATCGGGGCAGCTCCAGCTGTTGCAGCCATTTGGGGGACTGAACCATCAGATGGAAGACTTCTCTCTCTCTGCCTCTCCTTCTATGTTTAATTCTGCCTTTCAAATAAGTAAATCTTAAAGAAAAAAAAGATGGATTGAAAGATGGATCTTGCAAATTTAACACTCTGCCTTCAGATTCGGGCAACAATGTTAATCAGTTAAAGGACAGAGATAGAAGACAGAATGTTAATCAGTTAAAAGACTAAAAAAAAAAGGAAAACAAGTTTTTGAGGTTATAAATTTCACAAATCCTTGGGAATCCATCAGCAAAAACTGTCTTCAGCCCTTCCCTACCACCGTGTGTGGGAAGTGCATTCCTCGTACGCAGAACAGTGCTCACTGGTCACTTCACTGAAGGGCTGCATGGCCATGCGGTGTTAGGAAATTGACTCCTTCAGGCCAGGCTAACTCCTTGTTCAGTTGGGAGCAGCTCTTTGGATGGAAGCTAACAAAGAACACAGACCTCGTCCATCTTCCACTCACCATCTGTTGTTTCATTCTTAATAAAAGAATCATCTTCCAGGCTACCACAGGGAGCCCAATCATAACAGATATGAGGGTACCTCAAAAAGTTCATGGAAAATAGAATGACAAGATAAGCTGATTTTGGTGCAAAAATTATTTGAAATGCACATTTTTTCCATATATGCATCTTCCACAAACTTTTTGAAGACTCCGTGCTTTGATGACAATAAATTTCCCATATACAGTGCATGAAATGAATGAGCCACAGATTCTTGGGAGGAAGAGATGCAGAAAAGGGAGGAGAAAGAGTAAACTAGAGACGTTTCTATTGTCAAGTCCGCTGCACCAACAGAGGAAACTAGGAGTCACACTTTCCACAGGTAACACGCAGGGCCATGTTTCAATTCTGTGGTCTTGAGTGTGATTAAGGAGTTATCCTGCCCTCTAACATTCTCAGGTCAAATGCCAGCTTTGCCACTTAGCTGTCTGCATGACTTGCCTCATTTCCTTAGTCTCAACTTCTCAGTAAATTGGAGACAACAGAACCTATTTCATAGACCTGTGGCGAGGATTAAATTATGCTTGTGAAGTGCCCGGCACTTAGTAAGCGCTCACTAATTGGTGGCTTATTAGTAGTGTGGCTGTTTCGGGGCTGACTAAATATTTAGGCACTTTCTGTATTAAAAAGTGTTATTAAACATTACTGCATATATTCAAAGTTTACAAGATTCCCAGAGAAACACACACACACACACACACACACACACACTGAACACCAGACTACATTCCCTCCATTCCTCTTCTGTTGATTTACGATTTGGGGGGACACAGTGTTCAGTCATCATTGCCTCATTTGTTATTATTTAAAACAACAATCATCCAGTTTAGGAGGTGCTATGATAGCTCGCAATGATCTCTGAAGCTACTCAGATCAAGTGAAACAGAATGTCTGGGGATGAGTCCTTCACGTAAGTAGACTGTTAAAGGTTGCCCCTAGGAATTCTGAAAGGCTGCCAGTTACAAGGTAGAAGAAAGGGGTCTTCAATGTAACACAGAAGGTCAAGCTGCTACCTGCAGTGCCCGCATGCCCTGAGGGTGCTGGTTCTTGTCCCAGCAGCTCAACTTCCTGTCCAGTTCCCTGCTAATGTGCTAGGAAGGCAGCAGAAGATGGCCCAAGATAGATAGATACATATAGATGCTTTTCAAATAAAATAAATAAATCTTTTTTAAAAAAAGGTAGAGGAAACAGTGAATCTGTATAAAGAATATCTGGGTTCAAATCTCTTTTTCCACTCATGAACAGTAAGGCTATAAATAAGACCCTTATAAATACGACCACTTGGAGCTTCCACATCCATGAAGGGAGACCGATGGGTTGGTACCCACTTCTGCAGATGTGGCTCTGAAATGAGATCACTACTGTCAAAGGCAGCTCTGCAACCTGTCCGTGAGAGCCAGGTGATGGAGCCCACGACTTTTAAACCCAGGCACGAAGCATGATAGCTTCCTAGGATGCTTATCCTAACATCCGGAAGAAAGATCAGAGAAGGAAAAAAGCATTATCCACCCACCCATTGAAACAATTCTGAACATCTGTGCGGGGGAAAAATGTCACAGTCAGCTCAAACTTTCATGTTGTCTTCAAATACAAGATATCAATTACTGCTCCCCTTCACTTTCTTCTTAGTGTATATGAGATAATATGATCAAGAGGAATGAGCAGAGACATGTCCCAGAAGAAATGGAAAACATAACTTCTCACATTCTCTTAAATATTTAAGTAGCACACACTTTGCATGCCTTATCAAAACCCTAAATTAGTACAATTCAAAAGCCAAAGCTTTGATTCAGCTCTTCTCCTGACTGCATTATTTAACCTACGAATCAGGGTTGAAGGATTGGTCTGACAACATGAAATACAGAAAACAGGAATTTAAGTGACATTAATTACCATGAATTTCTTCTGGGCTCCTTTTCACTAATCTAGGGATACTAACTGAATCAGGCATTGGAAACACACATCTATGTCAATTACCTTAACAAATAACATTGAGGCCCATGAAAGAAAATAAGTTATACATTTTGTGCATTTGTCTGTTCAGCTTGGAACAGACAGGTTTTAAAGTCATAATGCATCTAAACACCTTTTCTCTGCACATAAAGCTACCCTTCACTTTTAACATTAAACATTTTGAGTTTTAGCATTTAACATTATAAGCTCCTTGAGGACAGCAAACTCCATATGGAGTGCTGGAACCTTGCATTAGAAATGAAGTATCTGTTTTTCAGACTAATTGCAGAGAGTAATTTGTTTTACAAATCTAGATGTTCTACAAGGCAGAACTGGTTAAATAAATCATTATACATCTGTAACAGGGAATACTACATAGAAAGATACAGATTTGTTCCTTAGAACACGACATGCTTAGATATGTTTTGAAAATGTGAAAGGAAGCTGCAGAACTCCATATATAGTACTTAGCTACTTGATAATTATGAATATTTTCTATGCTTAAACATAGAAAGATAACAATTTCTCATACAGCCTTCCAGAAATTAACAGTTATTCGCAGGGAATGGAATGAAGGGTTCTTCGCTTTTCACTTTGTGCTCTGTGTTGTTGAAATTGTTTGCTATAGGCACACATGGCTTTTATAATTTTTAATAAAAAATTCAAAGATTCACAGGAGTCTGCCATGCAGCTTGCTTCAGTCATGTGCATGTAAGATTTGTGTTCATGTTCTGTCGGTTTTGCTCAGATGTTCCTCTCTCTGCCTGAACTAACTGTTGAAATTCGATTTGATGGGCAATGGTAGGAAGAGAGAAACTGATCCCAATGGATGTCACAGCATTTGTACAAAGCAGCCAAAAACTGGAAGCACACTGCAAAACTCACAGCTCGTGATTCTGGAAGCAGGCAACAGTAATATTCATCCCTTTGCAATATAGTTGCCAGCCGTGTACACAAATTTCTACAATCTTGATGTTTAAAAATTAAAGTCTTCTCCCACGCTCTCGAACTTGAGAGGAGTCAAGAAAACATCTACCAAAACTTTTTCATGTACTAAACCTGAAAACAGACAAACTATTTTTAGATTTTTGTAAGTTAAATAATGAAGTATTTCTAAAATGTTTAAAGTGTGTTTGTGTGCTCACAAATGACTAGCTTGCTGCTTTTTCATTCTTATTCTAGATTTGTTAGTCCCCTAGAAACAAGATACAGATTTATTTACAAATGGAAAAAGTTTTCAAATGGGAAACTACAACTTTCATCTTTGTGTTTAATAATAACATTTTATCAAGGAATAAAGTATAATTGCTTTGGATTTGAGCAATAATGCTATCCTTTGGTCCCAGAAATATTTTGAATATTACAACACACATCTTTTACATCAGAATTTACTAGAAATATACCTGAGAACGTATATTCTTTAAGGAAAGAATTAAAGAAAACAAATACAGAAAAGATTTACTTTTAAATAAAAAGAAAATTTCAAACTTGAGGTTCTTATGTCACAGCCAAATTTCCACAAAATCTCTTTCTTCCCAAATTCTGACCCAGGGCGTTTCATCCCACAATCATTTCTGCTTGCTGTTCAAGCAGCATCTTGTCAAATCGGGCTGCAAGATTAAGTTTCCCAATTCAGAATTCAATATCGTAACCCTAAGGATATAAGATCCAAGCTGGAACATTCTGTTTTTTATAAAGAACTGGATAAAATTGTTTCAGCCCAGAGACCATAGTTTGCCCAGACCACAGCGAGGAATCATCAGGACTGACACTAAGTGAGACGCGTTGGATGTTCTTGGCTGTATTCGTGCACATTAAGCAGCATCTTACATTTGTCCCAACTCTCAACCTTTTGGAAAAAAAGGTTGAAAGAGCCTTGTCGGGTTTTTTTTAGCATTATTTCAGGTTTACAAAATTAAGTAGGGCTGTCTGAAGCAAGTTTGGCCTGCCATAGTCTAGTGCTGTGTGTCTGGCTCCATTTTTGCCCTGGCTGGGCTTCCATTTTGGACAAATAGAACTGAAGATGGAGAAATATTATCATTCAGTATCACTTAAGGAAGACAGTGTCTCTGATCTCATGTTGGAACAATATTTGCCTCTTAAACTTAGCAGTAAAGTGTTTTATTTAAACAAGTGTATATGGAGGGGCCAGTGCTGTAGCATAGTAGGCTCAGCCTCTCCCTGTGGCACCACCATCCCATATGGGCACCAGTTCATGTCCTGGCTTCTCTTCTGATCCAGCTCTCTGCTTATGGCCTGGGAAAAAAGTAGAAGATGACCCAAGGGCTTGGGCCCCTGCACCCATGTGGGAGATCAGAAAGAAGCTCCTGGCTCCTGGCTTTAGATAGGCCCAGCTTCAGCTGTTGCTGCCACTTGGGGAGTGAACCAGTGGATGGAAGACCTTTCTCTCTATCTCTCCCTCTGTGTTTAACTCTACCTCTCAAAGAAAATCATTTTTTAAAAAAGTGTATATGGGGGCCAGCATGGTAGAGCAACAAGTTAAGCCATTGCATTGCATGCTGGTATCCCATATCAGAATTCTGGCCTGAGTCCCACCTGCTCCACTTCCAGTCCAGCTCCCTGCTAATATGCCTGCAAAGGCAGATGATGGCCACAGTACTCAAATCCTTGACTCCCACCTGGGAGACCCAGTTGCAGTTCTTGGCTTCAGCCTGACCCAATCTAGGACATTATGGCCATTTGGGGAGTGAACCCAGTGGATGAAAGATCTTTCTTTAACCTGTCATTCTACCTTTCAAACTACTGAATAGTTCTTAAAACTGTATGTAAGTTCTACATGGAAAACTAAGCTCCTATAAACTGTGCACTTTCTTCTACTTAAGAAGAGGTTCCTTAGGGCAGCACTGTGGCATAGCAGGCTAAGCTGCTGCCTCCAATGCTGGAATCCCAGGAGTGCTTGTTCCAGTCCTGGCTGCTCCACTTCCAATATAGCTCCCTGTTAATGCACCTGAGAACGCAGCAGAAGATGGCCCAAGTGCATGGATCCCTGCAGCCACATGGTATACCTGGGTGGAGCTTCAGCCTGGCCCAGCCCCAACTGTTATGGCCATTTGGGGAACAAACCAGTGGGTAGAACTCCGTGTGTGTGTGTGTGTGTGTGTGTGTCTCCCTCTAACTCTGCCTTTTGAAGAAATTTTTAAAAAACGTTTGCTCAAGTTCTGATCAATGCCAAAATCACCATTTCACAGGTAATCTTTTTCAAGTATACTTGTTTCTCTAAGTTTTCAGGTATCAGAAATATTTTCTTCATAAAATACACTGTCAACATTATATGAAGCCCTAAAATATCTGTTGCAACAAAAATGCTATTTCACAGCATCATAGCACTGAACTCGTGTAAAACAATTCAACAAGTTAAGTAAAAGAAAAGCATTCCTTAATTTTAAAATCCTTGAATAGCACAAGCACGGTGAAGGGTTCCTTCCCCTTGCCTTTGGATTTGATTAATTTTTTCTGAGATTTTTTTTTTCTGTTTGTGTGATCTAAATCGCTAGGTGAAATGAAGTAAGCTTACAAAATAACTTAGCAGAAATACAAACTAACAAGCAAGTATATTGGCGAGTTTTCTGCTACTGTTTTGCTTGAGGTCTCGTCTCTTTCTGCTGCCGTTTGCTGCCTGGGCAGCCCACAAAGATGCACTTTTCAGTTATTACTCATCGAACCGCCTCTGGATTTCAGTGGATAAGAGAAGAAAAGCTGATGGACAAATGACAGTGAAGGAAGAGGTGCATTTGAGGGGCTGCATCCTTTTTATTACAGGTGTCAACATATTTATTTGCATCTCTGACCCTAGGATAGCTGGAAATTGTGTGGCCACCTTTTCCTACTCGAATAATCCACCCCCTAGGGAATAAAACTGAAAATAGGTGAAATTTAGAATATTCTGTTGATCCTCAATTTTTTCCCTTGATCTTATGATTACAAAAGCACTGCTGAAGGAGATGGGGTTGTAGTTCACCTGGAATCAGTGCAGGTATCAGCGGCTAATCTCTGTCTTTGGAGGAAAAAGTCCTTCATATCATGGGGGTGGTAAAGCTAGTGATCAAACAAAACACTCTTTCCTAAAGTCAGCCAACTTGAAAAATACAGTGTCTTAAAACCTAGTTTCCCTTTATAAATAATCAAAGAGGTTTTCAATTATTCTGTTGCTACTTATATACAATGATTTTAGATTCACAAGTAGTGTTAGCCTAGAGTAATGATCATTTATAGATGGGTATAAAAATAGTCGTATACGCATAGGGCAAACTAGGAACAAACTTCTCAAATAAAAATTAAGCAATTTTCACCATAATTGGCTCATCCTGTAGAACTAAGATGAACAAGAGAATAGAAAAGTAAATTCCTACTGGAATGTTGTATAACTCAAACCCTATCTTCAAATTAAGATTCAGAAGAAATGTGTGAAAAAAAAAAACACTGGCACAGATCGTGGTTACAATTTTGGACCAGCTTAAGACAAGTTAGTTCAACAGAGCAATCTGCTCACAAAATGAGGCTTCACTTAGTAATTTACTTCATTGGACACGCATTTCACCTATAAAAAGTAAAAAGGGAGGGAGGAAGAGAGAAAGAAGAAAGAGAGGAAAGAGGGGAAAAATGTAAGTGAATATTTGAGATTATATTTAGAGCAGCTACTATCTCTCAAGAAGTGATTGATTATAAGACAATTTAAAAGTTGTGTTATTTGGAGCCGGCGCCACAGCTCACTAGGCTAATCCTCCGCCTAGTGGCGCTGGCACACCAGGTTCTAGTCCCGGTCGGGGCGCCGGATTCTGTCCCGGTTGCCCCTCTTCCAAGCCAGCTCTCTGCTGGCCAGGGAGTGCAGTGGAGGATGGCTCAAGTACTTGGGCCCTGCACCCCATGGGAGACCAGGAGAAACACCTGGCTCCTGCCTTCAGATCAGCGCGGTGGGCCAGCCGCAGCGCGCCGGCCACGGCGGCCATTGGAGGGTGAACCAACGGCAAAGAAAGACCTTTCTCTCTGTCTCTCTCTCTCTCTCTCACTGTCCACTCTGCCTGTCAAAAAAAAAAAAAAAAAAAAAAAGAAAAGAAAGAAAGAAAACAAACAAAAAAGTTTTGTAATTTGGATTTTTAGTAATCAAATTATCTTTTTGCACATTGTTTTTTCGACTCTGATCCTTTTATATTTGCATTTTATTTCACAACTTTCTACATGATCAAGTGTTAGAACAACTGAAAAGTGGAGTTTTTCAATATTTGAGGTATATTAAAGTCTAATTTTGGTAAACAAAGATGAGAAAGATACTGTATTCAGTAACGTAGTTTTATATAGCACAAAAAATTCAGTAAAGAAATGCCTTATTTTACTAAACTTCAGAAGAAGACTATAGATTCTAAACACATGAAAATTACTACATGCAAATTTTCTCACAAGCATTCGCATTTTAAGAGTCACAGCAACCTCACTGCATATGTAGGTGTGGGAACCTGAAAGCTTTCAATTCTTAAATATTAACTTGATACTTGACTATATAGTTCCATTAATTGATCTTAAAAATAAAAAAGCTATTTTTATGTATTGGTTGTTTGATATTCTTAACATCATTGTGTAGTATTATCATGTTGTTGAATTTTATTTTAGTGAAAAAAAAAGCTTACTTTATACTTTTTATTTATCTGAAGGAGAGAGAGCTTCCTGCTGCTGGCTGACTCCTCAAATAAGTGCAAGAACCTAGGCTGGGCCAGGGCCAAAACTGGCATCCAGAAACTCCTCCAAGTCTCCCCCTCTGTGGCAGGCAACCAATGACTTGAGTTCTCACTGATGTCTCCCAGGGTCTGCAATGGCAGGAAGCTGGAGTCAGAACCAGAGCCAGGAATCAAACCCAGGCAGGTTCTCTGATGGAGGATTTGAGTATCTTAACCACTGGACTAAAAGCGCACTCCCCCAGTTTTGCAATTTAAATACCTACTTCAACTTTAAAATATTCTAAAGGTAACAAACTGACTACACCTAATAAAGTATTGGAAAACCTAACATCAAATTTTCCTCGAAGTAGAGGATTAAGTGAAGAGTTTAAGGTCAATCAGAAGTACATAGTACAAACTCTCACTTTATGTTTCTGTGTGGGAGCAAACTGTTGAAATACTTACTTAAGGTATACTAAGCTGATCTTCTGTATATTAAGATAATCGAAAATGAATCTTGATGTGAATGGAAGGGGAGAGGGAGTGGGAAAGGGGAGGGTTGTTGGTGGGAGGGACGGTATGGGGGGGGAAGCCATTGTAACCCATGAGTCGTACTTTGGAAATTTATATTCATTAAATAAAAGATAAAAAAAAAAAAAAGAAAAAAAAAAAAACAAAGTCATAGAACTGAAATAAAAGAATCAGCACTAAAAAAAAAAAAAAAAAAAAAAAAAAAAAAAAAGAAGTACATAGTACAAACTCAACCCTAGTGAGTCTGGCACTTACCAAATCACCATTGTACACTCAGAAAGAATACCCTTTAATTAATCTGTCTTACCCAGTACCTATCCCTCTGTAATGACTTGGGGGAGAGCATTCTCAGTTAAATTTAAGCAGCAATAAGTCCCACCCTGGAAAGATAAACTCACTGAAGCAATACCTTAGTTTCAAGACACAAGCATTCATACCCAGAAAGCAACTTTTTTTGGAGTAAATTTATGTTTGGCCTATGTAAAACAGGGTTAAGTCCCCGATTTTCATTTTTTCTGGAGGGCATGAAGATGAGTCTAAGAGGACTGTGCACAATCCACAAGGGTGCCCTGTACGCTCTGCAGGGGCTCCTTCTCCCCAGGCAACCTGCGGCTCACATCAGTTCCACATGTTCCAGGTAAGCAAATTATGCTAAAACTACATTGAATACCTTTGGGAACAAGAGGGTGTAACTAAGCACAAAATATAAAATTAATCATTTTGATACTAAGGCAATGAAATCATTTTTTGTTTCAAAATATCCATATAAGAAAACATGCACCGAGATCTGGTTAAGCCAAAAGCACTATAGCTGCTTGCAGTCAGTCCCCTCATTAGCACACATACTGAGCCCAGTCTCACACACCTATGTCGGCTTTCTAATGTACAACCACAAAGCACTTCAGACTGTATAAATCCACATTGAAAAACAGACCCATTCTTCGGGAAAGGAAAATCGAAAAAAACTTTCAATTGCACTTTAACACCATTGGAATAGGCGAGGGCATTTCAAGAAAGAAGTTTGTGGAAAAAGAGTTAAAAGTTTATTTTAATGCAAAAAAAAAAAGCTTTGAAAGTTATACATGTTTTTTTTCATAATACACATTGCCCATGAACTTTATGAGACCCCTTGTGGAATGCATGGTCTATTCACTTCTGGTTCCTTAGCAATGTCAAACGGCAGTGCACTCATGAGCACTTTATCTGGTTGTCACCCCCAATCCCAGTAAACTCTTATGTGCTTGATAAATATTTCTATCCACTGTGCCTCCTCTACTGTTTTTATTAGCAAGTAATTTAATATTCTTTGCTTTGTAATATTTGCAAGAGAGAATCTACAGACATGTGTAGCCAGCCTGGACCTTCAAGCCTTCCCATCAGGATGATAGGATGGCCAGGTCTTCTGGGGATATTGGACATGGTTACCCCTCTACAGGAGATGAAAGGAAAAAAAAAAAAAAAACAGGAGGTCTGTAATACTGACAAACTAATCTGTCACTCACAAGCTCAGGTCTCCCAGAAAGAAAAACGCAATAAACATTTAATGAACACGACGGGTAGAAACACAAGTCTTCATTTTTAAATGATATTCAAAACTCACGGCCCAGGAGCTGTCTCACTGTTCAGTTTGAATTGATTTGAAAGTCATCTGAAAGATACGAATCCATCCTGTGGTTCCAGGGGTTAGAAAGCTTCCTACAGAAACTGCTAACAAAAATCTGGTTTGATTTCCAAAACCTGTATGAATGAACCGAGTTTCTTGAGCTTGATATAGCTGGCAGGGAGTTTGCTCTTGCAAGTAGTAGACTGCTTAATTGCTTGCTTGGGGGGAGGGAAAATCCTTGGGGAAAGGCACATATGAGCAATATCTACTCTGTGAAGCCACAGGCTGGCTCATGGCTGGCAACACAGAAAAGTCTTCCCTTTCCCCCAGTGGAAGCCACTGTGGATACTCATCCCAGAGGTGAATGAAAAAATCCTCTGGATCATATTTCATGGGAATCTTTTGTGTCCTGAACAGAAAAGATCACTAAAACCAGGTATTTGCTCCTCAACCCAAAGCCATTTAGGAAGAAAGGAAATGGGCAAAACCAATTATGATTCCAATACACAGTTTAGAAAGAATACACACAAACATTTGCATTCTCAAGTGAGACTGTCCATACCTGTTAAATGCTAAGAGCTAAAGAATAAAACATTCCTTTTTGGTTAGGAGTGATTACAGAATAGTAAAAATTATTTTCATGTTCTTTTCCTTATTGTTAGAAGTAATCATTTGAGTACAGATTCTTAGCCATGCTGTACAAAGTGAATTAATTTTAAATGTATATGCCGCCTTTTTATATTTAAAGATGCATTTTAGATTTTCTGACATTTATGCCATGTGTATAGCATAACATGTTATTTTTCTTTCCCTTTGAATACTTAATAGTTTCAATGTCAAATAAAAAAACATTCTAGTTTGTACATGTTTAGCCTAGACAAATTTTATCTTCAGAATCACTGCTTTTAGAATTTGCTAACTTGACAATGAGTTTTTTAAACAAATAATTTATGAGAAAGAACATTTTCAGAAAACATATGGTTGCTCTGAGGCAACTATGTACTAAGTATCATAACAAATCATTAACACGCAGAGTTCCTGGACTAGGGAGCCTTTAAAAATTAGAGAGTACACACAAAATACAGAGAGCAAGTAATGAAACTAATTTTAAGTCCTGATAAATTACAAACTGAGTCTTGGATCTGTAAAATGTACACAGATTTTTTTTAATGTATACATCTGAACCTTTTAAAAGTATTTACCTTTACAATTGATTTCCAGTAAGTGCTATTGAATGGCAAGCTAGAAGGATCTCTGATTCATCACCAGAAATATATTCAAAAGGAAATTTTATTTCTTATCTGGGACTGAAGCAGATTAATTTTCACAGTGCTAAGTCCTATACCCATGCCATTGGAAACATAGAAGGGGCATTCTCAGGAAAGTTTCATTAAACAGGACAAGACAGTCATCAAGGGCTCAAGTTTTATTTACATACCAAAAGGCCATCTATTTTAACAGGTATTTATTTAATTGCCTACACTACGATTCTTTTAGCTCTATTTAATACACACTTGCTTATCAGCAAACATGTACACTGAAACAGGCATTAACAGAACATAAAATCATTTTACATATTTTCTTCTGTTAAATACATGCCCAGAGATTTCACTCTATACCTGTCGGTAGGACAAAAACCAACATGAAAGTTTTTTAAAAATATTTTTTTTCTATGGAAGCAAATATCTACTTCTTTTAAAATAGTATGAGCCCATGGAAACATGGCATTATGTATCTGACATTTTCCATCTAAAAATACATTATGAAGCACACTGGTATTAATAAACCATGTGCTTTCAGAACCCTGAAGTGCTTCGCTGTAATTTTGTTGAAAACAGAGTAAGATGGTATATTTTCCACCATGCTATTAACATACAGCCAACAAATTTTATGTCATCACCTTGCCAGCTTGTCTCCATTTGGGAAGTGTAGGAAAAAAAAGAAAACTTTTAAGAGTTCATAAATATGCGTCACCACATTCTGCCTGATGAGTTAATAATTTGCAAGTAAGCATAGATAACTCAAATTTTAGTCAAAAATACAATCCCAAAAATAATTACAAGGAGCCATGTATTTCTGTGCACTCCCTGTCTCCTTCCCCCACCCCCATCACAGTCAGAGAAAGCACCTTCTGCGGCAGCCAACTCTCCCGCTCTCGCCACTTCAGTTATCTGAAGGCAAATGAAAAGACAAGGATCCTTTCCTCTCCTGATTCCGCTTACCAGGCAAAGCTCTGAACACAAGCATCAACTACCGACTTCCCAGAAAGCACCCAACAGAAAGAGCAAGACTCACTGACCCATTTGGAAGACAAAGACGACAAAACAGAAAAGCTCTAAGAACCAGCTGGTGAGGCCTCTGAGAGAGATTCTTCTGGCATTTCATCACCGCAGCCCCGGACCGGCTCACCTCCCTGGATACCAGGAGGAGGAACTAAATAGAGCTGTTTATTAAAGCTGTTGTGCTAGATTGCATTAGGACGCGCCAGCAGACCACCTGGACCTTTCCGATTGTGGCAGTGTTTAATTTGCAGCCTGCCCCTCCACAGCAGCCAATACTCCCACTGCATTCAGCTAGCTCAGTCACACGCTGTCTGGGGGTAGAAGTAAAGGCACACACATTCATACATTTATATTTTCCTTAGGAAGAGAGAGGGGCACAGAGGGACCAACACAGCCAAAATAAAAACAGTGGACAGCATTAGAAACACTGTTCACTCCTACCTAGGAAACATGTACTTTATTCTCTTCTCACACTTCATCTCAACAGAAAATAAATCCCCCCAATAATTTCTTAAACACCCACATCAAATCATACATTAGACTTGTTCTTCAAAAAAAATTTTTTGGGGGGTGGTGGTTTTAGGTTTTGTTTCACGGCAGCACGTTGAAGTTTTAAGCGGAGGTTTCCTGGCCAGATTTAATGGGTGCCTTTTGCCTTCCGCACTTTCAGCACTACACTGGCAGGTAGCTTAAGATACAGATAGAAAGATGGTACAGTAAATATGAATTATGTGAATCATATGGTGAGACCCTTGTGGAAAAAAAGAGAGTTGAGAAATGGCTGACTCCATACCTGACCAATTACAGCTGGCATGGTCCCCGTGTCCTGCTGCGCTGAGAGATCGCAATCCATCATATGTTGTCTTTGAAAAGGAGAATGGGGGTTTCTGGCATGCATCTGTCAATCAACTTCTGCACTCACAACCATCACCAAAAGCAAGGGGGAAAAAAGTCAGGCTGCTCCACCAAATAGGATGAAACCGTCATGTGACCTCCGGCAGACACGCACACACACATTCACTACCTCCATGGAGCGTAAGAATTTTCTGTAGATATGAAATGACATTGACAAATATCCAATACCAAGTAAATAAAGTGAGACAAACAGCTATTCACCAAAGACAAAACGTTGGCTGTAATCTTCCACTAAGGGCTTAACAAACCTATGAGGATTTTTTAAATGCTCTAGAAATCTATGTATAGGAGAAAAACAAAAACAAAATTAACTATTTCATGGGAGTGGTAATTGAAGCTTTGATTTTTATGCCACCATATGCATGTTTCAAATTATAATTCATTGCCATACTTCTTTTAAGCTATAGCTAATGATTTTATTTTCAAAATCTCTAAGTGACCTTTTGACAATACACAGTAATCTCTGCTGTTTTATATGAAGTCACCTTTATAGAAGAGCTTGAAATGTTAACTGTCACATAACAGATACCCTGGTGTGTGTTGATTGGAAGTGGATATACAACCATTTGTGTGAACTGTGATGACCACTCAACATAAAATATTCAAAGTGTGTAAATAGTAGTCACTAAACTTTTCATTTTTCTAAAAGGTTAGAAAATGATTTACCTGCAGCTCATTCAAACTGATGTAACGTGATGTCAAATATTTTAACTTTTTACATGTAACTTAAGCTATTTGATCCCACATGCTCTAGGAGCTTGCTGATGCATGCGTCATGGGCCAGTTATTCTAAGACCTGCATGTAATCCAGGGGCTTTTTAACCCTTTCAGGATGAACATTCAAACCTGGCTTCCAGGACAATCCTACAGATACCGCAAACTTGCTCTCTGGACACCCAAAGCCACCTGCAGAAGCCCTGAATGGAACAGCTTTGTGCAGTTAACGTTCAGTTCATTAACATTTGCATACATCCACTTCCCAAAATGAAACCCATTCACAAATGAACTCTCCCTCACTTTACAAAAATTGTTTCTGGAAAACTGTCATTAGAACGGAGATGTTTTTCAAGGTTCAAAGCTGATGTTAATCTGGAGAGGCCGGAGAGTGAGGAGAAATATTTAATACAGAATATATACTATTGCATATATTATATGTAGTATCACATAATGTCTTGAAAATCAAAAGGAACTACAGGTAAAGAAAAAAGCAATTTTTAAAATACTAATTAAGTTTTAGGAAGAAGGAAAGCTTGAAGTCTCAGTCTTCTCATTAGCAGTGACTTCACAAAATAGATACAGGCACAACAGCATCCCGCAAATAAAAAGCATACGCACGCTGACTGGGCACCACCCCCCACCCGCCCCCGGGGAACCCGGCACTGGACAGGGCCTCGGTCAGACCCTCCATCCCCAACCGCTCTGTCGCCCCAGACCCCCGACCCGCGTCATCGCCTCCCAAGCCGGGGAGCGGAGCGCAGGGACAGAGGAGCTAGGAAGATCGGGGGTCGGGCCGCCGTGAGAACCCCCAGGGACCGAGCCAAACTTGCCCGAACCTGCGGGCTCACAGAGAGCAGGTGGGGCGTCCCTGCTCCGTGCGTCATCCCTCGGAACCCGGCTCCTGCCGGCGCCCTACAGCTGCTCCCCGAGACCCGGCCAATGCAAAGTCGCGGAGGAGGGGTGCACAGGACCCCGGGCCCTCCGCCCAGCACAGCAGCAGCCTGGCGCCAAGCCCTGAACGGTGACTGGGCTGCGGCGCCTCCCGGGGGACCCCCGCATCCAGCATCCCCTGCCTGTGCCCACTCCGACTCTGGGAGTGTGGTCTCGGCGTGGGAGGGGCGCTCCGAGGTGGGGTCGCTGCGGGCCGCTGCAGCCTCCTTGGACACCCCACTTGCCCGGAGCCCCAGGCGTTCTGGACAACTCCCCAGGGATGCAGGTCCGAGTGAGAGAGGGAGCCAGGCTGCAGAATGCAACTGAAGACCCCCTTGAGAGCCCCGCTCCCCAAATGATGGCGGTCAGATGCGCAGAGGGACGATGAGTTGTTTGCTCATACTGCGGCGGCTTCCGAGACTACCCAGCCGGTATCGGCCATAAATTATTACTCGCCAGCACCCACGAGGCCCTGGGCCAGGCCCTGTGTAGACACTTCTTAGGAAGCGCCTTCACTCAGTCCTCGCAACTCAGCGAGGCTGCTAGGATTATTCCCATTTTACAGATCAGGCTCAAAAAAATCACTGCTCAAGATGACCAGGGACACAATTTGAACCTTCTGCTGAATCCAAGGCAATTCACGTTGGCATGAAACCAGAGAACGGAGTAACGGTCATCTTCATACCAAGCATGAACAAGTGCGTGTGGAGCCTGTCCTAGTTACAAGTACCCTATTAACTGCTGGAAATACAGCAAAACAGCACAGATTGCTTTAAAACAAGAATAAAGCAAATGTTTCATAGATTTCTCTTCAGGGGACTGTTTGATTCCTGCAGATGCGAGGTGTTTATTTTAGGCACTATCATGGTACAGACTTGGGTCCTGGTGGACTTGATCCCTTCTCTGGGACAGGCCATGGCCTTGGGAAATGCAGCAACTTCGGAGTCAGGAGATTATGTTTTCTCTTATCCCAGAGGTAATATGCCCTCGTGGGTAGTGTAAGGATTTGGGGAGATGTTTTGTGAGAGTTTATTCAATTACAAGCTCTGTAGGTACCAAGCAAATGTTAGTTATTTTCCCATATGGGAGGACTACAGGCAGACAGGCAGGAAAGAGGAATTTTGCTGGGGGACTGAGGAAGACTCCAGAGAGATGGTGGAAGAATTTTGGTTGTGATGGAAACTGAGGGCAGCTTCTATTCAAGGCAAGGGGAACAGCATGAGCAAAGCCATCTGTTCTCCATCAGAGTGATTGGCAGGGACTTTCACGATTTGGGCAATGGAAAACAAATGGGAGAGATCAGGGGGTATGTCAACTAGTGTTTACTCTCACTCCCGTAATAGGAGCTAGGAAAGGGAATTCCTTAAGTCAAATGTCCGTCTCTTCTGCTTTCTCATCTTCCTGTGAAATTGCTGCAAAATCATGCCTTCTTACGACCATGCAAGACCCCCTCCTTGCAACACAAAGCAGTTAGGCATGCTCTTTTCCCAACACAGAACACCTTGAATGTAAGGCGTGAATCAGACCAAAGAGGCCCCAGCATCGGCCCCGACTCCAGACCCCAACTTCTATGATAGGAGTGTTCTTGGGTTTTGAACACTAA
The DNA here is from genome assembly GCF_964237555.1 of Oryctolagus cuniculus. Lineage (NCBI taxonomy): Eukaryota > Metazoa > Chordata > Mammalia > Lagomorpha > Leporidae > Oryctolagus > Oryctolagus cuniculus. The sequence continues at coordinate 29,034,144 of NC_091447.1, read as the reverse complement.
GCCTTAGGACACTGAGCGGTAAAGGCAGCACTGGAAACCAAGATAAAGTAGAAGTGCTGTCGCCTCTGTCTTTGCTTGTATCCAGTAAATATCATACAATGTCCAGTGGTAAGGAAAGATAATATAGCTAGATGCCTCTTGTGGCAGAAGATCAAAAGCAGGAAAAAATGGATAGATGCTGAAAAGATGCACTTTTACTGGATTTATTGTATTTCCATTTGTGTCATCCAAACACATAGGTTGACTTCAATTCTATATGACCTGCCTTCCTCTCCAAGACCCATTCTCTTGTAGTTGCTTTTTTTCCTTTTGTTTTTCAGTTTTACTGTTGTTTGCCTTTTTTTCAACTACTCCTTGTTTTCACGCTTTTCTTACTTATCACCTTCCTGGTTTCTAGAAGGTTAACATGACCATTCCTCCAACTCCTGTTTTCCCCATATCCTCCCCCTGCCAGCTGACTGCAGCCTTTACGTAGAGGACGCATCACAGCAAGGCACTGTGTACGGTGTGGCTCACCATGGAGCTGACTGGCATTGCACAGCTTAAGGCTGATGTGGGGACCAGACAGCAGGTGGACAAGATGCAAGGTAGCCAGTGTTGATCCACCTTTCAGGCTGGATCAACTTGACTTTGCTCCCATCTTCTTTTTCAAGGTCACTTTTTTCCCCCCCAGAATTTCATTTGGCACCACGAGCCTCTGGAATGATCCATGGCTTTCTGTTTTCACTACATTGGTGCCTAGACTCTCCAGTTTTGCAGAGTATCGCTCTGGAATGGTCTTTTCAACCGCCATCAGTTTTCAGAGGCGGCATTAGACAGCTTTTACTTCCACGGGACATTGATGAGTACTACTAATCTGTACCCTGGGATCTTTTGCTGTTGTTATTTTCATATTTCTAGTGAAGGTGACGACAGGGAAAGTACCAAGAGCAAAGTGATTGTTTTTAAAAGAGAATGGAGGAGAGGAGAGAAATGTGGCCACTCTAAGACCCAGGGACTGCAGAGCGGAGAGCAGCTTGTGAATGTGGAGCCACGACGCTGCTATTCCCGAGGATCCATGATTTACAGTTTTCTTCTACAGCAGGGTTTGGGAGCAGTGGTTTTCCCCTGAGAAACAGTGACAAGATATTGCCGTTTCAATGAACAGCTGAGAAGTTTGAGAGCCTGTTGGCTCTGGACAAGGCAGACCCGTGAATATACCAATGCATTACCTGCCCCCCACCCCACCCCGCCCCGACTTTGTCATCTTTTCTACCAGGGGAAAAACAGAAAAAGCCAGCATAAGGAGCCAAGTGTCTCCCTGCCATGAAATGTTTTCTTTACAGCGATGTATTTTGATATTCTAGAATATTTCTTCTGCCTACATATGCTTGGGGAAGGCACATGAAATTATCCTGAATTTCCCTGTGTTTTGGCAGTGTTGGTGTCTAAGCCCAAATGGTAACATAACTTCTCATGAAAATTCTCCAGCACAGGACAGGCCCATACTGTTTCCTTACAGCCACAGTACACAGGGGAGACTGTTACTCTTCTTTATTCCCTAGTCACAGCTCCACATGGCTGAGAAAGCCGAATTCCACGGTCCTTCCATTTCTCTTATGGATAGGTTGACGGCACTTAGACCTACTTGCCTGGTTCTAAAGACAAACAGTTTTTCATGGATTCTTGCACAGAACCAGATTCATTTGCGGAACCTCACCACACACAGCTCTGGCTTTAGAAAACCCATTGCTAGTCCGGATTTCTCTGTAATCACCATCAATAACAGAATCACTAAGAATAGCAAATAACGGAGTAGTTCTCAGGGTAGTCTGAGGGACTCCTGAGGGTTTCTGAGGTCCTTTCCAGGGGTCGGTGAGGGCAAAAACTTTAACAGTACTAAAATGAGATTTTTCTTTTTTTACTCACTTTTGGAAGAGCATATATCAAGTGTTTTCCCGAGGCTCCATGATGTGCGATTTCCAAAGAGGCTAAATGCAGGAGTAGGCACAGCGCTCCAAGTGTCTTCCAGTAACCCAGACACCAATGAAGTTTGAAAAAAAATTAGAACAGTGCCACTCTTCTAATGATGTTGTTTGGGGAAATTCAAGTTAGTTTTTTCAAACCTATTATTTATGCTGTATTAAATGAATTAGTAATTTTTGTATTCTTGGTTTTAACTTCTAATATAGTACATTGATAAACATGGCCCGTAAAAACAAAAACTTTGAGATCTTAAGTCTATAGGAGTACACTGAGGTCCCAAGACTGAAAACTTAGAACTGTGGACACAGGAGGGCATTTACTGTCTGCCAGCCACTAGTCTAAGCATTTTACTTACAGTAACATATTTAATCTTCATGCTGGCCCCAAAAGGTAGTTTTTAAATCATAATTTTATAGATGAGCATACCAATGGCAGTATTGTGTTGAATATTACAAACAGGTTCTCCAAGAAAAATGCACCTAAAACAATAACTTTATATAGAAGAGTAAAGCAACATAAGCATTGCTTCCTAGATGGTAATGTTGTAAAAATAAAATCATCAAGTTAAAGGTTTTTTACAGAATACTCATCTGCAGAGATCATCAGATCTGTGTCCCAGGGATTCAAGGGTATTCTAGTGACTGTCACAGGCCTCCAAGTAGAGTCCAAAGGACCAAGAATGCTCTGATGCTACTCCCAGCGCTCCTGGGAACTCCTTTGTGGCACTGGCAGAGAAGGAAGGTGTTGGCCTGTTAATGCTTTCTCCTGTGAAAACATCTTGTAACTGACAAACCCTCATGTCAGTCTGCCAGATCTACATAGAACATTGAAGATTGAGATCTACAATTCTTAAGCATTTCATTGTCTAACGATAGCTGAAGCATTGGACAAAAAACAAATGACGTTCATGAAATGGAACAGGATGTATATAATTGCACAGTTATCTAGCCTTGACATTCAGGATTATCCTCTTAGGGAGAGGGTTTTATTTCTTCTGGAAAATATTTGATATACCATCAAACCAGGAAGCTCCAAATTCAAATGGAAAAAAAACAAAGTAATAAAGATATAGCTAAATAAAATAGAAGTAGAGGCCAGGGAGAACAGAGGGGAGGGAAGAGGAAGAAAAGACCACACAGGTCAGGAACAGGCATCCAGGAATGTAGGAGGTGGTGAGACATTCCCTATCACATCCCAGGAGGTAAAGAGATTCTTACATGAAGAAATAGGCAATAGCCAATGCTAACTAAATATACTGTTGTTAATATTGCCTCTTTTGTTTTTAAGAGACAGAAAGGAATGGAAAGACAGCGAGCGAGCATGTGTGGTGCAATCCTCCATCTACTGATTCTCTCCCCAAACAGCCACATGGCTAGGTCTCAGTCAGGCTGCAGCCAGGAGCCTGAAACTCCACTGGCATCTCCAACAGGAATAGGAGGCGTCCAAGTACTTTGGCTGTGATCCGCTGTTTTCCCAGGCACATTAGCAGGGAGCTGGATGGGAAAAAGAGCAACTGGTAGGACACAAACCAGCAGTCCTATATGGGACTCCAGCATTGTAAGCAGGGGCTTAACCCACTACACCACAACCCTGGCCCTTATTCTTTATTTTTCTCTGCTTTTTACGTGTACTTTCATTCCCAAACCTTAAGCAAAATCTTAACTCAAATTCTTGTGTGAAGGACATTTTTTCAGGGAAATGCACATGAATTCTGCATCTGAGTCAACAGCCACAGTAAAAGAGAAGAGCTAAGAAAAGTGAGATGGAATGAGTTCAAATATTTGGCAGAACCTGAAGAAGTGACACAGAATCTAAAGTAGTGTCTGTTATCATACAAGAAATGGAAAACCAAACTCAGACTTTGCTGGGCAATAGAAGGCATTTCACGGGCCAGCACTATGGCGCAGTGGGTTAAGCTGCTTGTCTGCAGCGCTGGCATCCCATATGGGCACCAGTTCAAGTCCCAGCTGCCCAACTTCTGATCCAGCTCCCTGCAAATGGCCTAGGAAAAACAGGGGAAGATGACCCATGTGGGAGACATAGATGAAGCTCCCAGCTCCTAGCTTCAGCCTGCCTCAGCCCTATTTGCTGTGGCCACGTCGGGAGTGAACTCAATGGATGGAAGACTTCTCTCCTCCCCCCACTCCATAACTCTGTTTTTGAAAAGAAAATTAATCTCAAAGGGGTCCTTCATGGTGCCTGGCCATCAGCCCATTTCCCTGGTCAAATCACTTCCTACTTGCCCAGTATACAATTCTACACTTTCCACTCCCTCCCAAAACCTGAGCAGTCCTACTCAATGATGACCTTGTTTCTGCTCTCCCCAAAGGCACAGAAGCAGAGAAATCCCACTCACTCCTACAACCAAGTCCTGCAGTCTGCACGCATTTGTACCCAAGGCTCTGCCTCTCCAGTCTGGAGTGGATGAAATGTCCTTGCTCCTGGGTAAGAAGGATGCTGCCACTGTGCACAAGATCTCATCCCCCCTCGGTTATGCCACAGTTTTGTTCTTACCCTCTTTCTCTTTCACGTGGGCAAAGTTTCCATCTCTAAGTGGAATTGTCTCATCAGCATGAAGAACATACCAGATCTTTCAAAATGTTGCCATCAGAACCTCTTTCCTCTGTCTCTGCTGCACTGTGTATTGCGTTGTTCAGATATGATATTCAGCAGGTTAAGAGCATTTGACTCGTGATTTCTAAATTGGGTTCATTTGAGACATGGTCCTGTGGTAAATTGAAAAGCACTATGTACACCTCTTCTCAAAAAAAAAAAAAAAAAAAAAAAAAAAAACTAAGAAGTCTGTCCACACCAAGTATTAGCAGAGATGTGGAGGGACTGGAACTCTCCTACCTTGCTTGTGGGAGAGGAAAATCTTAGAACCACTTTTTAATCATTTGGACATTTGTTATAGAAAGCTTTATTTAATATAAATTTCACAGCTATAACTTTTGGAATATAGCAGTTCTTCCCCCCATACCTGCCCTCCCACTCCCACCCCACTTCCTGCTTCCTCTCTCATCCCATTCTTCATTGAGATTCATTTTTAATAATCTTTATATACAGAAGATCAACTATACTGAAAAAAGATTTCAACAGTTTGCACCCACACAGACACAAAGTATAAAATACTGTTTGAAGATTAGTTTCACCATTAATTCTCATAGTACAACTCATTAAGAACAGAGGTCCTTCATGGGAAGAAAATGCACAGTGACTCCTCTTAATAATTGACTCTCTTATTCATGATGTCAGCGATCACCCAAAGTTCTTATGAGTTTGGATATCTTGAAAATTTAACTATATATCTCCTGTATGATGTAACCATTCCATTCCTAGGTATTTCCCCATAAAAAATCAAAGCGTATGTCCATACAGACTTGCACACAGATGTTCATAGCTCCGTTATTTGTATTAGCCCCAAATTATAAACAACCCAAACGCTCTTCAATAGGGAAGTAGAAAATTTGTATATATTTGAATAATGAAATATTACTCACCAATAAAAAAGAACTGGGAGTGGCATTTGGGGCAGTGACCTAAGGTGCCTCTTGGGACAGCTGCTTTCCATACTGCAGGGCTCAGGTACGAACTACTCTGCTTCCAATCCAGCTTTCTTCTAATGTGTATCCTTGAAGGCAGCAGTTGATGGCTCAAGGACTTGGGTCCGTGTCACCCACTTGAATGGAGTTTGGATTTCCTTGCTTTGGCCTAGCCCAGCTCTGATCGTTGCAGGCTTTTGGGGAGTAGAACAAAGGATAGATCCCTCCCCCTCTCTTTGCCCACTCTTTCTGTTTATGTCTCTATGCCTTTCAAATAAAATGGGAAAAATTTTAGTAATAAGAACTGAATTGTTGTTAGGCACTACAACATGAATGAGTTGCAAAACAATTGCCCCAAGTAAAAGAGACCAGACAAGAGAACTTGGGGTATGATTCCATTTACAAAAACATTCTAGAATATGAAAACTAATGTACAGTATATAGCAACAGAAAGCATATCAGAACATAGCTGATATACAGTGAATTGACTTGCAAATGCTTCAAAAATTTCATGGAAAGGGTTAAAAGTTTATTTTGTTGCAGAAAATTTGAAATTCATGCAAATAAAGGGGTCTTCAAAAATTTACAGAAATTTCACAGCATGGACAAACTCCATGATGCAAAAACTATTGATGAACTTTGAAATTTTTATACCAAAATAAATTCCATTTTAATTCTATTTCCATGAACTTTTTGAACTACCCTCATACCTAAAATGTACTATGATAATTTTTGATGTTATACAATACAGCATGAATGGCTAAGGGTCAGGAAAGGGTCACAATAAAGCTGTTAGGGGTGATATGTGGATTATGTTGGCTGTGATGGTTGTTTCATGGAATACCTATGTCAAATCATTTCAAATTATGTCCTATAAATATGACAGTGTTGTGTTTCAATTATACCTCAGTAAAACTGTCAAAAATAAAACTTCCTCAACCATATGGTCACCTTTGAGGATTAACTAAATTGAAAATTACTAATTATTTGTGTATGTTTTATAGGGCATGAACTGTTAGATTTGGAGTACACATTGTACTGAAGACAAAACATAAAAATATCTTCTTGATCCCTGCTCAACTAGTTTCCAGACTCATGGTAGAGTCAGATTTTAAACAATTCACTCTGCCAATGAATGTCTAAATCTAACTATGATAAATACTCTAAAGGAAAGCAAGTGGTTGGAACAGAATGTTGGCCTCCCAAATCATTGATTAAATAAGAAACACATTATGTTGTATAACAATTATTAGCACAACTATTTAGAATTATTCTGTCGTTAAATGGACTCAAGTTCTCCATCAGTTTTTCTATAACAAACTTCCCATTTGTGGGTATCTGGTTTTTATTAATTTTAATTGAGCTGCAATTTTTTTATACACAGAAAAGGCAGAGACAGAGACACAGACAGTTTCCATCTGCTGGTTCACTCCCCAAATGGCCACCACGTCAAGGCCTGGGGCCAGGCAGAAGCCAAGAGCCTATGACTCCATCCAGGTCTCCCACATGGGTGGCAGGGACCCCTGTACTTGGGCCATCTTCCACCATCTTACTAGCTTCATTGGCAGGGATTTGGATGGGAACCAGAGCAGCCGGAACTTGAACCAGTGCTCCAATAAGGGATGTTGGCATCACAGACAGTGGCTTAACTGGCTGCACCAACAAGGCTAACTCCATGTTTTACTTTTAGAGCAAAGAAACTTCCACAGTTATGTGCTAAAAACCTGTAACTTTGATTGTATAAATTTCTACTGATTTCATCTAATAGTTTAACAGTCCATTAAAAATTACTAAAGTTGTTACTTATCTTTAAGGTACAAAATGGTCTTTTTTGCAACTCCTTCTGCATTTATTAGCAATTTTTGTTCAGAGAAACTCCTTTGCTGTGTATCGTTGGTTCCTCTGAAACACAGTGCATGCTGCAAAGGCAGGAACACGCAGTTCTTTTTGCTTCATTATCCATCTTTAGAGCAATGTGTTTGTGCCCTAGCAACCTCCAGTATTGGGTGATGAGTTATGTTTTATTTCTTTCTAATTCTTTTTTATTATCACTAATAACTCATAGATTTTGATATTTTCAGCGAGTTTTAACCAATTGCAATCATTATTCTCATGGAGCTCAGCTCGTCACATCCCGTGCCAGGGGAGCCCATCAAGCTGGCTGTGTGTACTCTGACATGATCCCATTAGCCTCTGATAGCTTCCTTGCTCTCTGTGCCAACAACATGTTCCAGGATCTTTTTGTTCATTTCCTCTGCCAGTCCCAGGTTTTCTTTAGAAAACAATGGTATTTAGAATCACTGGTCATACATCATTTCAGTGGTCAAAGCAAGGAAAAATAGAAACTTTCACAAGGGAGAAAAAAAAACCTCTTTACACTTATATTTTCAATTCAAAATTTGAAATTAAAGATTTTTCTTGGCTTTTTCATTTTATACTTGTAACTCAAATCTATTTTCGCTTCTGATTAATACTTTACAATACCATTAATATAACTACATGCATGCTTTGTTCTGGAATGCATATTAAATTTTTCATAAAATTAAATATCACTCTTGATTATAATGTATCTACTTATTGATCAATCATAAAAACCTAAGTGATTTTGATGACTTTCTTTCATTTCTGCGTAGTTTAGGTTTTCCATCTTTGAGAATTTTTTTCCATTTATTAAAAATGATTTGAAACTGCTACTCATATTTAATATCTATTATATTTTTTAATCTGTTACCCTTTTCCTCTGACTTTACGCATGTTTTGGCTAGCCCAGCTGGACAATTTATGGGGCTGTATTTCAACAAAGCACCCCTTCCCACTGTTGCAGTTACTATTTATGTAAGCCCAGTGATCTTGCAGGATTTGAGGATAAACAAACCGTTTTGGTGCCACACAGTCTAAGTTTAGCTATCAGTACCTGCAAAACTTAAGTGTCCTGATGCAGGGGAGAGTTTGAGAAGTAGCAGTCCCAATAAACTTGCAGGCCTTTTACTGAACAAATAATTGACAGCTAGACCCCACTTCAAACTAAATAGGAAGCAGCAATCACAGGGAACAGAACATTATTGAAGAGTACATTTTTAAAGGTAAACCTGGACTCATCAGCAACAGAGGGGAATGTCTGGGAAACAAAGTGGAAAACCAACACAGTAAGTTCTCAGGTTGATATGAAAACATGGGAGATGGGCTTTTAGGCCTGTTTATGAAGAAAGTCTTATTTTAATGCCCAGTGAGGAAAAGAATTGAGGCCTTCAGGCAGTAGTTGATATGAATTAGAGATGAGCTTCTTTAACTCCTAACCCCATTGGTTTAGATGCAAACCTACTCCTTACATATGTTTTCATTGTGCATTTGCCCTTGTTTGTTTGCTTATATTGCACTTATAATGAAAATTGGTCCAGCACTTGTGATTTAGGATTATCTAACAGAAATAAATGCGAGACTAACAATTTTTCACTTATGGAATTCCCATAGGTAAAGTATGAGGTTATATGTTAAAGTGAAATGAACACTATTAGAAATGGTGACTTGATCAGCCCTTGCCCTGACTGTTGATGAACAACTTAATACGTTATCCCTCTTAGTATTTTTTTTGTTTGTTCTACTTAATACTTTTGGTTGAATACTGTAATTAATACACAGTTATTCTTAAGTGTTGAAACTTAAC